>NW_026601377.1:37750-54935 GCF_029448725.1 Salvelinus fontinalis
CTTTACAATGTTTAAAGGGTCACTTAAGTCCCTCTGCATAATTATAATGTCAGCAGAATGACCTTACAATGTCAGCTAAATGACAGAAATGCAACTAGTTACTAAAACACTGTGCTGTGTTACCATCACTCTATCCCTAGTTTCAAAAGCTCCATTTTCTCCCGTTCCTCCACCAGGCTCCACCAGACTGGCAGGAGATCCTGACCTACTTCCGTGGCTCTGAGCTCCAGAACTACTTTACCAAGATCTTGGAGGATGACCTGAAAGCCATCGTCAAGCCCCAGTACGTCGACCAGATCCCCAAGACTGTCAAGGTCAGTCAAGCCTGTGGGTTTGGGTTCAGACCTGTAGAAATTAATGCGGGGATACACAGATCTGTACAGAATTGTTGTCTGACGGGCTAACAGTAGTGCTGTGTTTTGCCACTAGGGGACTGTGGGCTCCATTCTGAGCAGGAAAGACGACTCCAAGACTGAGACCATCGTCTGTAAGCAGCTTGGTACGTTTAGATTGGTTTCTCACCTTGTCTTTTCTCTTCTTGTGTATATGTAATCCAAACTTTCCATTTTTGTACAATTCTGGCAAATTAATTACGGCCTTTGTTAGGAAGGAATGGTCTTCACACAGTTCGCAACGAGCCAGGCGGCCCAAACTGCTGCATATACCCTGACTCTGCTTGCACAGAACACGAGAAGTGACACAATTTCCCTAGTTAAAATAAATTCATGTTAGCAGGCAATGTTAACTAAATATGCAGGTTTAAAAATACACTGCTCAAAAAAATAAAGGGAACACTTAAACAACACAATGTAACTCCAAGTCAATCACACTTCTGTGAAATCAAACTGTCCACTTAGGAAGCAACACTGATTGACAATAAATTTCACATGCTGTTGTGCAAATGGAATAGACAAAAGGTAGAAATTATAGGCAATTAGCAAGACACCCCCCAAAACAGGAGTGATTCTGCAGGTGGTGACCACAGACCACTTCTCAGTTCCTATGCTTCCTGGCTGATGTTTTGGTCACTTTTGAATGCTGGCAGTGCTCTCACTCTAGTGGTAGCATGAGACGGAGTCTACAACCCACACAAGTGGCTCAGGTAGTGCAGTTCATCCAGGATGGCACATCAATGCGAACTGTGGCAAAAAGGTTTGCTGTGTCTGTCAGCGTAGTGTTCAGAGCATGCAGGCGCTACCAGGAGACAGGCCAGTACATCAGGAGACGTGGAGGAGGCCGTAGTAGGGCAACAACCCAGCAGCAGGACCGCTACCTCCGCCTTTGTGCCAGGAGGTGCACTGCCAGCGCCCTGCAAAATGACCTCCAGCAGGCCACAAATGTGCATGTGTCTGCTCAAACTGTCAGAAACAGACTCCATGAGGGTGGTATGAGGGCCCGACGTCCACAGGTGGGGGTTGTGCTTACAGCCCAACACCGTGCAGGACGTTTGGCATTTGCCAGAGAACACCAAGATTGGCAAATTCGCCACTGGCGCCCTGTGCTCTTCACAGATGAAAGCAGGTTCACACTGAGCACATGAGCACATGTGACAGTCTGGAGACGCCGTGGAGAACGTTCTGCTGCCTGCAACATCCTCCAGCATGACCGGTTTGGCGATGGGTCAGTCATGGTGTGGGGTGGCATTTCTTTGTGGGGCCGCACAGCCCTCCATGTGCTCGCCAGAGGTAGCCTGACTGCGATTAGGTACCGAGATGAGATCCTCAGACCCCTTGTGAGACCATATGCTGACACATGCACATTTGTGGCCTGCTGGAGGTCATTTTGCAGGGCTCTGGCAGTGCACCTCCTTGCACTAAGGCGGAGGTACCGGTCCTGCTGCTGGGTTGTTGCCCTCCTACGGCCTCCTCCACGTCTCCTGATGTACTGGCCTGTCTCCTGGTAGGGCCTCCATGCTCTGGACACTACGCTGACAGACACAGCAAACCTTTTTGCCACAGTTCGCATTGATGTGCCATCCTGGATGAACTGCACTACCTGAGCCGCTTGTGTGGGTTGTAGACTCCGTCTCATGCTACCACTAGAGTGAGAGCACCGCCAGCATTCAAAAGTGACCAAAACATCAGCCAGGAAGCATAGGAACTGAGAAGTGGTCTGTGGTCACCACCTGCAGAATCACTCCTGTTTTGGGGGGTGTCTTGCTAATTGCCTATAATTTCTACCTTTTGTCTATTCCATTTGCACAACAGCATGTGAAATTTATTGTCAATCAGTGTTGCTTCCTAAGTGGACAGTTTGATTTCACAGAAGTGTGATTGACTTGGAGTTACATTGTGTTGTTTAAGTGTTCCCTTTATTTTTTTGAGCAGTGTATATACTTGTGTATTGATTTTAAGAAAGGCGTTGGTGTTTGTGGTTAGGTACACATTGGTGCAACGACAGTGCTTTTTTTCCCGCGAATGCGCTTGTTAAATTACCCGTTTGGCGAAGTAGGCTGTAATTTATCATTGAATCAACAGGCACCGCATCGATTATATGCAACGCGGGACAAGCTAGATAAACTAGTAATATCATCAACCATGTGTAGTTAAATAGTGATTATGTTAAGATTGATTGTTTTTTTTATAAGCTATGTTTAATGCTAGCTAGCACCTTACCTTGGCTCCTTGCTGCACTCGCGTAACAGGTAGTCGGCCTGCCACGCAGTCTCCTCGTGGAGTGCAATGTAATTGGCCATAATCGTTGTCCAAAAATGCCGATTACCGATTGTTATGAAAACTTGAAATCAGCCCTAATTAATCGGCCATTCCGATTAATCGGTCGACCTCTACTTTTGACCCACTTCTACAGTCAAGTTGTCAGTAAAATATACAATTTGGTCAGCAGATTATTTAATATCTCCTGTCTCAGATCTGACTCATCTCAGGGAGAGGAATGTGGAGGACCTATCAGGAGGAGAGCTGCAGCGCTTTGCCATCGCTGTGGTCTGCATCCAGAGAGCAGACATGTAAGTCAACAGCACCAGCTTCAGCAGAAGCCGTCCAAGACTGAATATGTTGTGGTTCTTAACGTGGCTCTCTTTGTGGTTCCTTCCAGCTTCATGTTTGACGAGCCGTCCAGTTACCTGGATGTGAAGCAGCGTCTAAGAGCTGCCGTCACCATCCGCTCCCTCATCTCCCCAGACAGGTCTGTTACATTACATGATGCTCTCACTAGAGGGCTGGGTCCTGTTCAAAAGGGCATACTGTAGCAAAGCGTTTTGCAACGGAAAAAGAAAAAACATAGTTTCTCATTGGACAAATTCAGGTAGTACTGCCCTGGCAGTTTTTTTCTGCTTTATTCCTCGTAAACACCAACCTGGTAGTTCCTCCCGATTTCACTTGGTTTACTTTTGGTTTTATGCCTACTTGAACATTATCCACTATTCTTCCATCAGCTTTTTCTTGTCTTGTAGTCTCTTGACTCTTATTTTGTCCACTCTCCCAGATACATCATAGTGGTGGAACACGACCTGAGTGTGCTGGACTACCTGTCTGACTTCATCTGCTGTCTGTACGGAGTGCCCAGCGCCTATGGAGTGGTCACTATGCCCTTTGGAGTTAGAGAAGGTAGGACCCTAAACACTTCATACTACACCATAAACACCACGCTGTTTGTACGGAGTGTCCAGCGCTTACGGAGCGGTCACTATGCCCTTTGGAGTCAGGGAAGGCGAAACTACCTCTACCACCCTCTTACCTCATTCACAATGACGCCCTGGCTATTGGTATGTGTACTTTATTATTTGCGTTGATATCAATGGATAAAGTATATCCTCAGTTCTGTGAAGACAAATGAAGATCTGTCTCAACTTGATCTCTGCTACAGTAAACCCCCAGTCTGACCCCACTAGGGACTAACTCTAATGGGTCTGCTGCAGAGCCAACTGGTACAGATATTTCAAAGCCTTAAGGCCCTAGCCTAGCGCAGCACCCCATAGACCACCCCTCTGTCACTTACCCTCAAAATGGTAACACAGCTTTTCACAATCTGTCAGTGGAGCATATCACCACAACCGATGGATATTTTCCCAATGCACATCTGTCCTGTTCACTTGACCACTTCACCTCTAACCCCAGGCCTCCTCCGCTCCTTTCTCCAGGCATCAACATTTTCCTGGACGGCTATGTGCCCACGGAGAATCTGCGTTTCAGGGAGATATCGCTGGTGTTCAAGGTAATCTGATACAATTAAGCAATAAGGCCCGAGGATATGTGGCATATGGCCAATATACCACGGCGAAGGGCTGTTCTTAGGCACGACGCAACGCAGTGCCACAAACCCCAGGGGTGCCTTATTGCTATTATAAACTGGTTACCAACGTAGTTAGAATAATAGAAAGTATATATTTTTGTCTGACCCAGTGGAATGTGGTCTTTCAGCCAATCAGCATTCAGGGCTCGACCTGTCTAGTTCATAATGTCTAAACTAAAATAGTGTGATAATACAACACTAGGTGGCGGAGACGGCCAACGAGGAGGAGATCAAGAGGATGTGCCACTACCAGTACCCCCACATGAAGAAGAACATGGGAGACTTTGCCCTGGAGATCCTGGAAGGAGAGTTCACTGACTCTGAGATCATGGTCATGCTGGGAGAGAACGGTGAGGAGGCGGGAGAGGGGGAGGAGTGTCTTTATCAACCAAGTTCCATATAATGAGTCTTATTTCTAAATCATCTTTCAGGGACGGGCAAAACCACGTTCATCAGAATGCTGGCTGGCCGTCTGAAACCAGATGAAGGGGGTAAATAACGTTTGACAACTTTTAGTTCCTCTTCACATCGTCTAATTGCTGGAACCATGTACTCTAATATACACTGAGTGTACAAAACATTTGGAACACCTGCTCTTTCCATGAGCTACAATCCAGGTGAAAGCTTTGATCCCTTTTTGATGTCACTTGTTAAATCCACTTCAATCAGTATAGATGAAGGGGAGGAGACCGGTTACATAAGGATTTTTAAGCCTTGCGACAATTGATACATGAATTGTGTATGTGTGCCATTGAGGGTGAATGGGCAAGACAAAATATTTAAGTGAGACTGTTTTGATGGCTAAAGGGGGTGGTGCAACACAATATTAGGTAGGTGTTCTTATTGTTTTGTACACTGTCCATTTTTCCTAAACATTTTCCATTACGTCCAAAGGGGAAGTGCCTATCTTGAACGTCAGCTACAAACCCCAAAAGATCAGCCCCAAATTCAAAGTAGGTACCAACCAGTCACTGCCTTGACAACTACACATCTCTAACACAGACACCTGCTCCTGACTAACTCCCTCATGTCCTCTGTCTCTGTAGGGTAGCGTGCCCCTCAGCTCCTGACTAACTCCCTCATGTCCTCTGTCTCTGTAGGGTAGCGTGCCCCTCAGCTACTGACTAACTCCCTCATGTCCTCTGTTGGGTAGCGTGCCCCTCAGCTACTGACTAACTCCCTCATGTCCTCTGTAGGGTAGTGTGCCCCTCAGCTACTGACTAACTCCCTCATGTCCTCTGTTGGGTAGCGTGCCCCTCAGCTACTGACTAACTCCCTCATGTCCTCTGTCTCTGTAGGGTAGCGTGCCAATGACTAACTTTTTCATGTCCTCTGTCTCTGTAGGGTAGCGTGCCCCTCATGTCCTCTGTCTCTGTAGAGTAGCGTGCCCCTCAGCTCCTGACTAACTCCCTCATGTCCTCTGTCGGGTAGCGTGCCCCTCTTGTCCTCTGTCGGGTAGCGTGCCCCTCGTGTCCTCTGTCGGGTAGCGTGCCCCTCGTGTCCTCTGTCGGGTAGCGTGCCCCTCGTGTCCTCTGTCGGGTAGCGTGCCCCTCGTGTCCTCTGTCGGGTAGCGTGCCCCTCGTGTCCTCTGTCGGGTAGCGTGCCCCTCGTGTCCTCTGTCGGGTAGCGTGCCCCTCGTGTCCTCTGTCGGGTAGCGTGCCCCTCGTGTCCTCTGTCGGGTAGCGTGCCCCTCGTGTCCTCTGTCGGGTAGCGTGCCCCTCGTGTCCTCTGTCGGGTAGCGTGCCCCTCGTGTCCTCTGTCGGGTAGCGTGCCCCTCGTGTCCTCTGTCGGGTAGCGTGCCCCTCGTGTCCTCTGTCGGGTAGCGTGCCCCTCAGCTCCTGACTAACTCCCTCATGTCCTCTGTCTGTAGGGTAGTGTGCGGGCTCTGCTCCATGAGAAGATCCGAGATGCCTACACTCACCCCCAGTTTGTGACTGATGTCATGAAGCCTATGCAGATTGAGAGCATCATCGACCAGGACGTAAGTTGTGCTTTCTGGGTTGTGTTCAGTTCGCATTGAATGTTTTGAAACGGGGCAGTACTACTACCTGAACTTGTCCATTTAAGAACAGAATAATACATTTCTGATGCAAAACACTTTGCAATACACTGCCCCAATGGACCATACACACTGGACCAGAAAATTAAAACAAGCAATTCTTATTGGACATGTCCAGTCCAGGTACTCCCTGTTTCGGTCCGTTTGGTGTCTAATAAACACCCCCCTGCTTGTCTCTAGGTCCAGAACCTGTCTGGTGGAGAGTTGCAGAGGGTGGCCATGGCCCTGTGTCTGGGGAAACCAGCTGATGTCTACCTGATAGACGAGCCCTCCGCCTACCTGGACTCTGAGCAGCGTCTCGTGTGCGCCAAGGTCATCAAAAGGTAACCACACACACTCTGATCCTAGATCTGTGGTTAGGGTGGGGTGAACTTCTACCTCCAGCAAAGAGATCCACCTTGTGCTGTACATTGCTCACAGCAGTCCCATTTACAAAACCTGTTCCGTTAATCTGTTGTTTGACAGGAAATACAGAAACCCTACAACCTCACTAACCTTAATGGCCTTAAATGGATGCCATTGATTTTGATACATTCATTATTTGTTTGTAGATTCATCCTCCACGCCAAAAAGACTGCGTTTGTGGTGGAGCACGACTTCATCATGGCCACCTACCTGGCTGACCGCGTCATCGTGTTCGACGGTATTCCCTCGCGAAGCACCGCTGCCAACACGTACGTTAACCCTCCCCATCCATTTGGCATGATGGTCTCATCCACTGATTTACCCAGCAGCATGACATCTGCTGTTATCTGTGGTGGCTTTTAATATCTGCTGCTGTTATCTGTGGTGGCTTTTAATATCTGCTGTTATCTGTGGTGGCTTTAAATATCTGCTGTTATCCGTGGGGGCTTTTAATATCTGCTGTTATCTGTGGTGGCTTTAAATATCTGCTGATCTTCAAGCTATTGTTTTCTTCCTCTAACTTGATGGAACTCTTAGCTCCTTCAAACTGCTTATTGGGTGATTTTGTTAGCAAACTGTCAAATCTTGACTGAAATTCATGTTCCAGTCTGACAGTGGTATTTTCATGACAAGACGGACTGAAATCATGCTAAGATATGGGTTGTTAGGAACCCATGTTTAGCTCTTAAGCAACTGTGTAACACGGGCCTGTCAACTTTTGACCTCTCAGGCCACAGACCTTACTCGCGGGGATGAACAAGTTCCTATCACAGCTGGAGATCACGTTCAGGAGAGACCCCAACAACTTCCGACCAAGGATCAACAAGATGAATTCCATAAAGGTACAGGGAAATACTGAGTGTTTAAAACCTACATTTTATTTACATCCCTTTTGTCCTTTTGGTAAACGTATTGACTTATACTAATTTCATTCAGCATCATTCCATTTTATATAATTTGCCCTCTAACCTGTTGTATATCTAGGATTGTGGCTCCTCTGTAACCCAATCTATATGTTGTATATCTAGGATTGTGAACAGAAGAAGAGTGGGAACTACTTCTTCCTGGATGACTAAAGGACCAAACCCTCCCTCCATCAGAGAGACCTCCATATCCATCCTCCTCAAGCCCTGACACCTGTATGGCTGTTCCAATACCCACACTAGCATTCCATGCTACATTGCTTCGTTCTAAGTGATGTTAGCGTTGGTATTTGGAACGTAGCCCTACCCTACTGGCCCCCCCTTGGGCCGATGGCTTAGAGACCCAACCTGGGTGGACCACCAGAGTCATACGTACACGCACACACAGGGCGAGTTTGTTTTGCATTGCCTGGTGCCCTGGGGTTTACATATTAGACAATTGGTCCTAAAGTGAAATCTTCCAACCACCCGTGTGCACAGGGCTATGCAAAACGAACTTGCCCACACACACCTACCTTTGTGAGCCGAAGGAGTGTTTTATCAAAGAGTCATCCAATTTATGTAATTTTAAAATAGTATATTATGAATAAACACCATTTCCAGAGTATGGTGGTGTTTGAAAGTGAAATTGTGTGTTTTGTCCACAATAGGGCAGCAGACTACTGCGGTTCGTTGGTTCTCCATCAGAAAATGGACATCTGAAGTAATACATAATCTATTTACTGGAATTAAAGGCAATGTACCTTAAATCTGCGGTTCAACAATTAAAAGTGTCTCTCTACAGTTCTTGTCAATGTGTTATAATTAATGACAATTGTTATTCCACAATTTAATTTGTCCTCCAGACCAAGAATCAAGTTTATTACATTTATCAAAGCAATTCTTACGTTGCCATACAGCTTTAAAGGAAAAATCTACCCAAAACCACAATTCCTTTCATTTACAGTGCTAAATAACACTTGTTAGAATGTTTTTTTTTGTGAACAAGTATTTTGTCGTTACAGGGTTGGTAGCAACATGTGGAAATCTGTTGCAGCTCAAGTCAATTACAAAACATGCAATGCTCTATGGGCTGGCTGGCGAGCTAGGGAGCAAGCTAGTAAACGTAGCTACATACAATAATACCAAAGTTACTATTAGGATGTGGAAAAATGCCAAGATGGCTTCGCTGTGAGAGGGAGTGTTTTCGCGCTCTTCAAAGCAATATTGAGGGTTAGGTGGTTAACAGTCAAATATTGGCTATTACTATTGAAAGAAACTAAATATAACTTTTTTTATGGACATGGGATAAGTTTAGAGCTCGTTTTTGTCAAGCTGAATGGGAAGAACACGACAGAAAGACAAAAGTAGAAAGAAATATCCAAGTCTCGCAGAAGACGGCTGACATGCTAGCTAGTCACAACGAGAACCAGAGCAGCATGGATACACAAGAAGCCGCGAACTCAAGCAAGAGAAAGAACAAAACTGACCAGGATGAAATCCTTGCAACCTCTTTACCTCAGACCCCAAGTAAAAATCCACCGGTGAAACGGGTAAAAGAAAACATTTCCATGTTGGAACTTTTCTCTGCAATCCAGTCCGTCTACTAAACAAGACGCCACGCTCTCCAAAGTGTCCCTCATAGAGCGGGCTACAGAATAAACATGAAAGAAAATAGATCATTTGTCAGAAACTGTCAATCAACTACACAAAATTGTGAGCGAGAACAAGGATAAGATAACGTTCCTAGAGAATGAGCTGAAGAAAATGCAATCCAAAAATGAGCTGTGAGAATGTAGCTGAACTTCAAACGTACTCTCGCAGGTGGAATCTGAAAAGCCAAAGGGAGAGGATATTAGAGAAGTAGTCATTAATATCCTGGGAAAAGTGGCACCATGCATCAAAGACAGGCTAAGAGACGTGATTGATGTGGTACATCGACTTGGGAAACGAAGATCTGATGGACCCCCTCGCAATATCATATTGCGCTTAACTATGCGCCATTACAGGAACATCATATGGAAAATGGCCAGGGGGAACAAGTTTCTGGACGAGAAGAAACTCCGCATCAAAGAAGCTCTGATACCGCAGGATCAGGCTGCCAGAGAGAAACTGTGGCCGCTTATACAGAATGCGCGACAAGAGGGAAAGAAGGCGGGGTTCAAGGGCCCACACGTGTTTATCGAAGGAAGAATGATTACTGGGTAACTCTGTTGACATGAACCAAATTGGAACTGTGAGTACTAACATGAGTACAGTTAATGTACTGCCAATTATATATGTACCGTTCGAACTACAACTGATGAACACTTTCCAAGAAAAGGAAGTAAATAGATTTGTTATTCTGTTAACCACCGCTACCTCAGCTGAGCGTAGTTTTCCGTCAGGGTAATCCTCTCAATGTTCACTGTTTGTTTTATTGTTCACGTTAATACTTGTTATCTAATTTGTGTTCTTTCTTTTTTAATGCAGGAGTTCGTTTTCAATTCACTCAATATCGTTAGTCTGAATGCTAGGGTTTTGAGAAATCCTACAAAAAGGAAAGCTTTATTTGTATACTGTAAACGCAGTAACGCAGATTTTGTCCTTCTTCAGGAAACTCATTCGGGTGAAAGTGATTTGAAATTTTGGAAAGCACAATGGGGAGATATGGCCTATTTCAGTCATGGATCAAATCATTCTGCTGGTGTTTTGACACTTATTCACAAGTTTAAAGGTGAATACGGACATAACTCACATACATGCTCCTAATAAGACCCTTTTTACCCAATTTACCAGGAAAGTACAGGATTTAAGCAACAAATACTCAGAGGCTTTTCTAATTATTTCAGGAGATTTTAATGAAACACCTGATGCATCTGCTGATCGTTTTCCTCCTAGAACGAGTCAAAACCCTCAAAATAGTAACATTATTATTACATTATGCAAGGATCTCTGTGTTGAGGATGCCTGGCGTTATTTCAATCCGGATGCTAAGGGTTATACCTGGACCAACAAAACTATGTCACGTAAATCTAGAATAGATTTATTCCTAATTTCCCCTTTTTTGTTACAATTTGTTATATATGTAGATCATCAGTTGGCTCCCTTTTCTGATCATCACTTGATTTCCCTGAATTTACAAGCTACTAAAAAATCAAAAGGTGCTCGAGGATATTGGAAATTAAACAATACACTTCTTAAAGATACTGCTCTCATTGAAAACATCAAATCATTAGCTAAAGATATTTCAGCAAGAAAAGACTTGGGTCATGGAAGTAGATGGACATTTTTCAAATATAAAGTCAGTGGTAGCCATTAAACGCACCAAAGAGCTGATGCAATTAAAGAACCAGAGAGAAAAGGAGATGATTAGCAAGCTTGACAGTTTTCTAAAGAAAGATAATCTATCTGAAGAAGAGGAGTCTGTGTTCAGGTCTTTACAACTAGAATTAGAACAGACTTACACGGATCTGGCAAAGGGCGCCGTGGTAAGGTCAAGAGCAAAATGGATTGAAGAGGGGGAAAGAAACACTAGTTACTTTTTTGCACTTGAAAAGAGAAACTACAAAAGAAAATCTATAACTGCACTCAAAATTAACAATGTTTTATGCAAAGATCCCATTACAATATCATAATTTGTCAATTCCTTTTATGAAAACCTTTACAGCTTTCAATTTCAGGAAGATGGTTGTGAAAGTTACATTTGCCACATTCAGAATTGTGTCCGGGTAATTGAGGATGATTTCCACTCAGTTTGCGATTCACAAATCAAATCAAATCAAATTTTATTAGTCACATACACATGGTTAGCAGATGTTAATGCGAGTGTAGCGAAATGCTTGTGCTTCTAGTTCCGACAATGCAGTAATAACAACAAGTAATCTAACCTAACAATTCCACAACTACTACCTTATACACGCAAGTGTAAAGGGATAAAGAATATGTACATAAAGATATATGAATGAGTGATGGTACAGAACGGCATAGGCAAGATGCAGTAGATGGTATAGAGTACAGTATATACATATACATATGAGATGGGTAATGTAGGGTATGTAAACATTATATTAAGTGGCATTGTTTAAAGTGACTAGTGGTACATTTTTACATAATTTCCATCAATTCCCATTTTTAAAGTGGCTGGAGTTGAGTCAGTATGTTGGCAGCGGCCGCTAAATGTTAGTGGTGGCTGTTTAACAGTCTGATGGCCTTGAGATAGAAGCTGTTTTTCAGTCTCTCGGTCCCTGCTTTGATGCACCTGTACTGACCTCGCCTTCTGGATGATAGCGGGGTGAACAGGCAGTGGCTCGGGTGGTTGTTGTCCTTGATGATCTTTATGGCCTTCCTGTGACATCGGGTGGTGTAGGTGTCCTGGAGGGCAGGTAGTTTGCCCCCGGTGATGCGTTCTGCAGACCTCACTACCCTCTGGAGAGCCTTACGGTTGTGGGCGGAGCAGTTGCCGTACCAGGCGGTGATACAGCCCGACAGGATGCTCTCGATTGTGCATCTGTAGAAGTTTGTGAGTGCTTTTGGTGACAAGCCGAATTTCTTCAGCCTCCTGAGGTTGAAGAGGCGCTGCTGCGCCTTCTTCACAACGCTGTCTGTGTGGGTGGACCAATTCAGTTTGTCCGTGATGTGTACACCGAGGAACTTAAAACTTTCCACCTTCTCCACTACTGACCCGTCGACTGACACTCAGTTTGCGATTCACCTGTGTCAATTGGAGAAATTAGAGAGGCTCTGAATTCAATGAAAAAGGGAAATCACCTGGCCCCGATGGCCTGTCAGTTGAATTCTATAGACAGTTTTGGGAGTTGCTAGAAGACCTGATTTTCAATATGTTTCAAGATTGCATTAAAAATGGCAAAATGTTCTCCACTATGAAACAGGGCCTTATTTCATTGATTCCGAAGCCTGATAAAGACCCTTCTCTCATTGACAATTGGAGACCAATTACTTTATTAAATATTGATTACAAATTGATTGCTCTGGTTTATGCCAAAAGATTAAATAAAGGAATAGATACCATTATAAATGAGACTCAAACAGGATTTATGAAGGGCCGTCACATAAGCTCTAACATTTGTTTAGTCTTGGACGTTATAGATTATTCAGATGCAATTGACTCAGATGTGGTTGTCCTATTTCTGGACTTCTGTAAAGCCTTTGACACAATTGAACATGAATTTCTCTTTAGGTCTCTTAAACTTTTTGGATTTGGTGAACATTTTATTAAAGTAATTCACATGTTTTACAAATATATAAATAGTTCTGTGCTACTAAACCTTAATACTTTCAAAAGATTTAGTATCAACAGAAGTGTACGACAGGGATGCCCAATTTTGCCATTTTTATTCATTTTGGTTGTGGAACTTCTATCTCTAGATATTCTGAATGATGCAAATTTGTATGGCTTAACCATTTTTAACAAAGAAATCAAAATTTCCCAACTGGCTGATGATACTACTCTTTTCTTAAGAGACAAAGACCAGGTCGCACATGCCCTTAATGCTATAACTGCATTTTCTATTGCATCAGGATTAATGCTGAATGTTTCTAAATGTGAAATCTTATGTTTATTTGACTCTGATGATACAGAAATTAAAAATATTCCTGTAAAGGACTGTGTTAAATATTTAGGAATACATCTGTCAAAAAAACACTTAGTCAGACAACATTTGAATTTCTCTCCTAAAATTAAGAGAACTAGAAATATATTTAATAATTGGCTACAAAGAGATCTTTCTATACTTGGGAGAGTACTTCTGTCCAAGGCAGAGGGACTGTCTCGTTTTGTGTACCCCTCATTATCGTTATGTGTAAATCCAGCTACTTGTAAAGAGATCAATAAGACCTTTCTTGACTTCATCTGGAAAAATAAGTCTCACATACTAAAAAATCTGTCCTTTCTAACAAAAGAGCTGAAGGCGGTCTAGAAGTGTTGAATTTTGTTGACATAAATAACACTTTCAAGATAAACTGGTTGAAAAAATGTTTGATCGATACTGATTCAATATGGTATTTCATTCCAAATAATGTGTTTAATAAATTGGGAGGACTTCAATTGGAAATTTTTTATTATATGTTTATATTATATTATTATATTATTATATGAAGAGTGCCTTGGTCCTCCTTTCTTTTTGATGACCTATTTACACCTTTTACCAAAGAGCACCTTCTATCTACCAAAAAATACTATAGTGTACCTCAGTAGCGCTTCCCTTCCTCCTCTTTCTACTAGTTTAAACAGCACTTGGTTGGTGCTTAGAGGAAGCAGCTCCACAGTTATTTCCTTCTGTGTTTTTTGAGGACATTTCACAACTCAAACTATGGATTTTACCCAAGAGGCTACAAGATTTTCCTATTCCCATGAAGAGGGCCAAAGGATTATTACCACTACCTCATTGCTAGATGAGTTGACTGCCACAGAGAATACTGGAATGGACTTAAACAAGGCTTACAGAGACTTGCAACACCTTATGGAGAAAGATACTAAACTTGACCTCAACTCTATCACCTTGTCTGATTATTGGGGGAAAGGCCTAATCCCCAGAGGACTCCGTATTATGAAGTTTCCAGCTAATGGAGCACAAGGTAAAACTGAATTTAAAGCTAAATGGGAGGCTATTCTCAACAAGTGTTCTTTTGACCTAATGCTACTTCTAATAGAAGATTCTAAAAAGGACAGACAAGTAGTCCAAACAGAAATTGAAGAAGTTAAAAAGAAAATCACAGAACACAGTGACATTTCTAACAAAGCGCAATGTGATGAGATCTTGAAAGAGAAAGTAGACACATTCACTTTGACATTGAAGCAAGACAAGCTAAGAAAATTTAGAAGAGATGAAGTAGATTATAGAGATGGCAAGGTCTTTGCCTGGAGAAGACCAACACGCAAGAATTCAGAATCACATCTGCAGAGAAGGAAGCCTAGATCTGTTTCTTTCAACTTTACAAGCAGTGACGATGAGGATCACCCCAGACACTCAGAGGCCAGCTCCTCCCAAGATTTTTTAGATCAGGTAGAGTAGTCACGCAGGTTCCTCAACAAGAGAAGGAGAGGACGCGTAAGAGGCCAACACGGAGGGGGAGGAAGATTTCAAGACTATCCAACCACACGGAGCAGAACCAGAACAAGGCTGTGATCAACATTTCTGGAGAACCCCTTTCTGATGATTGCATAAGGGTCTTGTCTAAAGGACTGTCCTTTGCCCCCACATATTCAACTAATGAATTTAATACAAAGATTGACCTATTTCGTTTCTACAGGAATCTACATCTGAAGGCCTGGTAGAAGCAAAACATCTCTCCAACTACAGACGCCAGTGTCTCAGGTCAGGCAGTTTCTGTTCCCTCTAAAACACCTTTTAAGCCCAAGTCCACTTTTTGTCCCATAGTCCAGAATGCCACACTAAATACATTTGCCAAGAAAGTTAATTTTGATGTGGAGAATCTGTTTAAGGGTAAAAGTGATTCCAACAAAACACGACGTAATCTTTCTAAGACAGAAAGGGATGCAGTTGAATCATTGTCCAAAAATGAACGGATTGTAATTAAAAAAGCAGACAAAGGCGGTGCTACAGTAGTGTGGTGTAAAGACAAATATGTGACAGAAGCCTACCGTCAATTAGACAATGACAAATTCTACCAATCTCTTACCTTCAACCCTACAGAGGACCTAAAAACTGAATTGCAAGGGATCCTCACAGAAGCTAAGGAAAATGGTTACATTTCAGACAATGAGTTCAAATTTCTTTTCAATGGCAGTCCACGTATGGCTTCTTTTTACCTTCTTCCAAAAATCCACAAAAATCTTGAAAACCCCCCAGGCAGACCAGTCATTAGTGGTAATGAAAATCTGACAGAACCCATCTCTAAGTACATTGATTACTTTATTAAGCCTTTTCTGATGTCACTTCCAGCCTATCTTCAAGATACCACAGATGTGTTGAACAAAATTAAGGAATTGAAGAATATAGGCACAGCTTCCTTTTTAGTCACCATGGATGTGGAGTCTCTATACACCACCATTGAGCATCAACAAGGTTTGGCAGCGATGCACCATTTCTTGAGTACCCGGCCTGAAACTGAGATGCCTCCTACAGAATTCATTGTATCACTGACTGAATGGACTCTTAATCATAACATCTTTATCTTCCAGGACCGTATTTTTAAACAGGTCAAAGGATGTGCCATGGGAGCTTGCTACAGCCCTTCCTACGCTGGTTTGTACTTGGGTAAATGGGAAAATGACTTCATTTTGGATCCATCTAATAACCATTTCTTTGACCGGATTATATGGTGGGGACGCTATATTGATGATGTTTGCCTGTTTTGGTCCGGCTCAGAAGATGAACTTATTTCCTTCCACCAATACCTCAACAGCATTAACCCTAACATCAAACTAACTATGGAATACAGCAAGGATAACATTCATTTTTTGGACCTCGACATTAGTAAAAATGACAAAGGTTGTTTGAACACATCAATCTTTAGGAAACCTACAGATGGGAATACCATTCTGAGGGCAGACAGCTTTCACCCCAAAAGGCTAAAAGAGAATATTCCATATGGCCAATTCCAAAGAGTCCGCAGAATTTGCGATCAGGAAACAGACTACAGTGTCAAATCTGCTGAATTGGAGAATCGCTTTTTGGATCGGGGCTACAGCGTTCAGGTCCTGAAAGATACAGGTATAAGGGCTGGATTACTTGACAGAGAGAACTTGTTATGAAGAAGAGTCCCTCGTGATACATCAGAGAGAGTGTATTTTGTTACAAAATACAGCACTGAAGCAGAGAACATTAAAAGAATCATTAAAAACAATTGGGGAATCATCCAAAGTGATACGCTACTACGCCAAGTCTTTCCTGAACCACCAGTCATAAGCTTTAAGAGATGTCGTACCCTAAATGACAAATTAGTCCACAGTTATCTTCCGGGTGACTCTCAAAAAACTTGGCTTGACCACAAACCGAAGGGCTCTTTTAAATGTAACCAGTGCAACCATTGCAGTAATATTGCACAGAAAAAGTATTTTGTTGACACAGCTTCTAAAATGGAGTATTACCTCAAGCATTTTATTAACTGCAAAACCACTCATGTCATCTATAGATTAGAATGTCCACAGTGCAAGGTGTTCTACATTGGACGGACAAAGAGACGCCTTCAAGATCGCTTGGCGGAACACAAGTACGCCATACGGGTAGGCAATGAAGACTACCCCATGGCAAGGCACTACAAGTCCTTACACCATGGCAACCCTGCCTCCCTACAAGCTATGGGTATTGATCATATTCCGGCCTCTATTAGAAAAGGGGACCGTCTTAAACAGTTAAACCAAAGGGAAAGTTTTGGGATTTACAAACTACAGGCCACTAAATACCCTGGTTTAAATGAAGATATGGATTTACAAACTACAGGCCACTAAGTACCCTGGTTTAAATGAAGATATGGATTTACAAACTACAGGCCACTAAGTACCCTGGTTTAAATGAAGATATGGATTTACAAACTACAGGCCACTAAGTACCCTGGTTTAAATGAAGATATGGATTTACAAACTACAGGCCACTAAGTACCCTGG
>NW_026601378.1:0-54874 GCF_029448725.1 Salvelinus fontinalis
TGCAAGACGCTGGGATCACCTACTCTACTACTGGTAGGCTTTCCATAGTGAGAAGCGAGCTGTGCGAGAGGACTCTAGTTGACCTGGCAGGCCTTCTGTATCAGACTGTACTCATGTTGCAGATACAGACCCCTGACGCGTTCAGCTCTGGGCCCGTTATGTACCCAGAATCTGTTCTTTGCATCATGCCGTACTGTTGCGCCGACGCAAAAGTCATGAGAACCTGGATCGAGACCTTTAAGGAGAAAAAATGGATCACCCCTGTCCGGGCCACGCTCGGAAAGAGGAGACGTCCTCCCTCTGACTGCAGGGTGGTTACGTATCATTGCACCGGTTGTAAAAACTTCTACAAGGACCTGTTCACCAACAATATCCCCGGTCACAGGCTTATCCAGCGTGTCTACGGTGAAGACAAGAAGAGAAGGATAGGACGGTGTGTCAATGAAAGACGGTGGCTCTCGTGATCGAGACGAAAAGCACTGTATATACCATTTCGTATACATGCATTGAGTACAGACCGGTGATAGTATACCTTTAGCATCCCAAGCACGGGTAAAGATGTCTTTCAGTCAGAAGGAGTATGTGTTCACCCATACAATGAACAAGGTCAGTGAAGCACATCAGCCTACCATGTTCAAGATTGACTTGCAAGGGCTCATACCCTTTGGAGACTGCAGCACTCTGTTCATCATTGACAACATGACAGTTACCGCATACAAGCAAGGCACCTTGGACAAAATACCAGTCAAGTTCACTGTCCTCAATGACAACAAGACAAGGATCCTGACTAATGATCCATCTAAACTTTCATCCCAGTGGAACGTTGACATTAACGGTGGCTCCTGTATCAAGATAGCTGGCACGGACACAGTGCCTTTCAATCGAACCCTATCTGTCTATGATGACGACAACAGGCAGGCTCTCATCAATGTCTTAGCCTTCATGATGTCAAAAAGTCTCTGGGCCTCGGACAGAGCGAAAGGAGCTTTAGACGTTCTGGTCGCTTCTCCCCGAGGGGAGTTTCAATTCATATGCGGCCTGTGTTCGGCGAAAGGCTTTGTCAGCATTACCAGGGGACCCAGTGGAATAGCATCCTTTTCTTTCCCCCAGTGTGCAGACAGCTACGTGTGCGTACCTTCCCATCAACTCGGCACTGACAAGGACTATGATGCTCTCAGAAATGTCCTAGCTCTTTGGCGATCTGTCTCCCTCGACGACCTTGGAATTCTCCACAGAGTCACTCAGGAGATGGCAATGGCAACCCCGCGAGCCTTCCAAGACCTCGACTGTACATCTTTCCCTCCTAGACACATGTATGGTGGGGGTATTGTCATCCCATATGCTGTGATGAAATACGTCTCCGCACTGTACCAGACCATGAGCGAGTACGCGGACAACATTGCCATTGTAGACGAAAATAGGCCTCACATCAAAGTCTTGATCCAGAGCCCCTCTGAAAACATAGGTGAAATCACTGGGCATCTCTCAATCACCATACTCTATGGAACAACACTCTGGGACATATACACCAAACTCATCCATGGGCTGAGGCTTGCAGAGGGATGTGAGGAAGAAGACATTGACAGTCTTTCTACTGTCACACAGTTAAGCACCGAGGTGTTGATCAGGAGAACCCAGTTGAAGTTTATGTTGAATAACCATATGTCTTTAAGGGATTGGTATAACTTTTACTATGGGGCAACATGTATGGGTTAACAACAATTGCGTGATATGTGCAGGAGGACTATGTTATACAGTAATGTTTCACAAATATATTGAATAAAGGCAAAAGACACCATTGATTTGGTTTATTCATTTCAAGAAAAAGTACACTCTAGCTGTAACATTGTATAATATCTTACAGAGTATGTTATGAAAAGAGTTCACTATTCATATCCATAGCCTTGTGCTGAGAATATCGAACCCTCTTGTGTCCTTCGATCCTACTCCATCCTTTTCATTGTCTCCCCTCACATTAGGGGGAAGGTCGTGGCACAAAAGTTACATTCCTAGCCCCTCTCATGTAGTCAATCAACTCTCCTATGGTGTAGAAGTGTAGATTGGTCCCACATCGAAAGCCAGACCCATGGAACATGATTTTGTATACCTTTCCTTTCCCTGTTACAATGTCAAAGAGGTATCCAGAGCGATGTTCATCCATGTAACATACTGCAGCAGCAGGGTTGAAGTTTTCACTTTGCATACTCTTTAGACTGTTTAACAAGGCAGTGTGCTCACTTGACCCTGGGGACCTACCATTTGGCGACTGCCCAAGAGACAGTCCCCACCATGCACTCTTTAGTAACTGTATCATAGTATGCATCTCTTCCACTACACGTATGCAAGTCCCCTTGCTTTGACCACCAGGTATGGCTCTAGGTCTAGCCATCAGGTACCCTCCTGGGTAATTTGCAATCATCTCTTCTATAATTTTTGCTGGTTGACTGTATTCCCACTCTAGGAAGTCGGTGCATTTGTAACGGCCTCCAGTGACATATATGGCGAATGAGATAATGTCACAATCCCCTGTCTTCATCATACATGAACACACTCCTCCGGGCTCCGCTCCACGGTAGTCCGCTATGGCAAAAGCTCCCACCTTCACCTCGGGTCTATTGAGGAAAGATATCATTTGTTCCTCAGATACGGAACCCCACCAGTGGTCACCCAGTGACTCTACAAATGAAAGCCATGATCTGTCCAATAGAGGCCAGTTTCCATAGGTCACTTCCATCCCAGTCATTTCGAATGCACACTTGATATTTCTTCCCCAGTGCTGAGAGAGGCAAACTGTTAACAGATCCTAAGAACAGACCTTGCTATTTAACTGCCTCCCTGTAATGCTCGGTTGGGTAAACACAGAGAGTTGGACAGCACAGAAACAGTTGGACGAGTGCCCAGAGCTGGATAAACAAATAGAGCCGTTGCCTAGGTGAAGGGAAGATAAACAGACAGGGCTGGAGAAAGTAAGCCTGTGTGTACAGCATAGACAGGGTTGGATGAGGCTGTGTGGACAGCATAGACAAGGTTGGATGAGTGCCCAGGTGACGGGAAGATAAACAGACAGGGATGGAGAAAGTAAGCTTGTGTGGACAGCACAGACAAGGTTGGATGAGCATGTGTGGACAGCACAGACAAGGTTGGATGAGCCTGTGTGGACATCACAGACAAGGTTGGATGAGTGCCCAGGTGATGGAAAGATAAACAGACAGGGATGGAGAAAGTAAGCCTGTGTGGACAGCACAGAAACAGTTGGACGAGTGCCCAGAGCTGGATAAACAAATAGAGCCGTTGCCTAGGTGAAGGGAAGATAAACAGACAGGGCTGGAGAAAGTAAGCCTGTGTGTACAGCATAGACAGGGTTGGATGAGGCTGTGTGGACAGCATAGACAAGGTTGGATGAGTGCCCAGGTGACGGGAAGATAAACAGACAGGGATGGAGAAAGTAAGCTTGTGTGGATAGCACAGACACGGTTGGATGAAGCAGTACCGGGTGGATAGCCCAGCTATAATGACTTTGTGAAACATGTGTAGTTGCAACGGTACTGCTCTTTGTAATGTATGTGAATAAAAAGAACAAGGCTCTGACATGACTGGTGATACACTTTATTGATTGCATGTCAAAACAATGATATGTAATGTATATTACATTGACACATATACTGTCACAAATATTAATTGAGATGTACAGTAATACAATGGTCATGGCCTATACCTCTGGTCATACGGGCTAGTCTGTATGGAACGTTTGAGACTGGGTAGGCCTCCACTTGTCTCCACTGGTCCCCTCCTTCTCCCTCCTGTTACATCCATCTTGCTCATGCACAGGTCCTGTGTTGTAGAAAGGGGTCTTGGTACAAAGGAAACCTTTACAACCGTTGTCATATGGTCCAGCAAACTTGTCATTGAGTTAAAGTGTATATCTGTATCAAGCACAAACCCAGACTTATCAAACGTGACCTTGTATGGTTGTCCTTTTGCTGTTACAATTTCGAAGAGGTATCCATATTCCTCTTCATCCATGTAACAGATCGCTGCAGCTGGCTTGGGGTATTCATCTTCCATCTTTTTTAGGTCCTGTATAACTTCAATGTGATTTGATGACATTGGGGAACTGCCCGTCGAATGTCCCCACCATGCACCCTCTAGTAGCTGTATCATTTCACGCATCCCTTCCACTACACATTTGCCAGACCAATTGTTCTGTTCATCAGGTATGTCTCTTGGTCTAGCCATCAAGTAACCGCTTGGGACTGCTTTAAGCACATCGGTTATTAGCTGAACAGGGTCACCTCTGTCCCAGTCTAGGAACTCAGTGCATTTGTAATAGCCTTGGGTGACGTGTATATCAAATGGGATGAGAGTATTGTCAGTGCTCTTCACCATACAGGAACACACTCCTCCCTGCATGTCACCAAAGTAGGCCGTGATGGCAATAGCTCCTACAGTAACTTCGGATCTATTTAGGGATGACATTAGCTGCTCTTTAGAGACGGAGCCCCACCACCTCTCACCCAGCCATTCTACCAGTGGAAGCCAGGATCTGTTCAATAGAGGCCAGTTGCCATATTTCCTTTGCTTAGCGACACGGAGTGAGTCGAATTGTCTTCTCCCCATATAGGCCATCTTCCAACCACTTACCTATTTTGCTATGTGTATGTAATTGGTATCATAGTTCTTGTGATTCAGCCATTGTAAATAGTAGGAAAAGTGGAACCATACCCCAAAGCCGCACACTCTCACCAACCCCAGGAAAGGGCCTTATGTTTTCTAACTGTTGTTGCTAGAGACGTGGCTAGTTGCTCATCATGATTATGATCACATGCAGCCTTACGAACAGCTTTCACCTCTGTACAACCACACCTAACCCGTAACTTAACCCACTCATGAAAAGGTGTTTAACTGTGACACCTACTGCAACTGTCGCATTTAACAGCTAATCATGGACCTATATCTCCTTACCTCAGGCAATTGTGCATTTCCGACCTCTAATCATGTCAGAGGAGAGTGGTATAGAAACTGACAATAGCGAGCTGAGCCTGGTAGGAGAGACGCATGTTATATCATACTCTATAGACACCTCTTTCATAGACCATACTCATCACAGGCATTTAACTTGTACTGATTCTAACACTCGTCTCTATTCCACAGGTATCTACCATAATCCTGACCCGTTCTGTAGGTACTCGGTTTGATGTCCTTTCATTCACTGTTGTAAAGTATACCATGTATAAGTGATACATTTCCCATGTCTGTAATACACATTCAGGAGAGTGATTACATACTATCGTCTGACGATGAGGGACCTAGGAACCTTGTCTTGGAACAAGCTCCTCCACTGTTGCCCCCAGAAGTCGTCAACCGGCCTCAACCTCACCTAGCATTACCTCCTCTTCCCCAGTTGAACAATGCAGAAGATGAAATGGTAGATATGGTAGTGTATACTGTGATGACACTTTTGCTTGTGTGTATGACTTGTTGGTAATGTGGTTATGTCTCTTTCGCTCAAGTATATGGCCGATGATGAGGATGGAGCTGATGCGGATGGAGATTATGATGATGGAGATGACTAGGTTGCAATGTGTTGAGATCTAACTACACTGAACCCATTTTATTCATTTTTGAGCTGCCACTATGTCCTACTTTTGATATGGATGTATGTAAATGTTATGTACTCTGTAAATAAATGTGACCTGGTATTCTTGCTCAGGATATTATTGTCTTTATTCACAGAAGGATATGGACATTGAATAATACACCACAAGCACTTTGTAATGGCACATTTACCAAGCGATATGACAGTGATTACATATGCTCTCCACCTATATCTTTCCTACTCTAGACATTGTGTCTGGCATCTGTGACACCTGGGTGACGTTCCAGGCCTTCATCCCCAAAGATGTGGTTCTTTGGTCGGGCAACAAAGGTTGCATCTTCAAGGCAGCAGATGCGGGAAAGAATAGATGTGATATATGGAAAGTGTACACCTGTCCCAATCGTAAACCCCAAGTTATCAAACGTCACCTTGAATCTCTTTCCCTTGGCAGTTACAATATCAAACAGGTATCCCAAACTGTCCTCATTCATATAATGGATTGCGGCAGCTGGGTTGGTGTGCTTGTTTGTCCTCATTCGTAGAAGCTCTATCACTTTACCATGTGGTGGGGACATTTCCAAACTGAGGAATGCAGCTCCCCACCATGAGCCTTTTATCAGCTTTACAATATAACGCAGCTCGTCCACAATTTGTGTCATAGCAAAGTATTTGGGGTCATGAGCCATCCACCTGGGTCTACGTAGCAAGTGTCCTTCTCCCAGTTTACGCACCAGAACTTTCATAATGTCAATAGGAGTTGAAAATAGACCTTGTACCATATCGGTACAGATGTACCTGCCTCGACTAATAACAACAGTAAAGGTCATGACTGAATCCTGTGTCTTCACCATAATCGAACACACTCCTCCTTGCATGCCACCGAAGTGTGCTGCGACGACAATGTCCCCTTTGCGACTGTTAGATGTATCCATGAATGTGATAATCTGCTCTTTAGAGACTGATCCCCACCAGCGCTCCCCCAGCCATTCTAGGAAGGAATGCCATGATGTGTTCAGTATAGACCAACTAAGCATGCTTTCCATCAAATGTTGCTTTCTCGAATCTTCCACAGCTGGAATCGAGTCGTGACCATCTTCACAGTAAACCTGTAACTCGCCACCCTCTTCGCTGTAGCCTTCGTTGCTGTCCACCACCTCGCCATCGTCAACCTCTTCATCGTACACGTCTTCACAGTCCACCACCTCGTCGTCGTAAACCTCTTCATCGTACACGTCGTCACAGTCCACCACCTCGTCATCATCGACTTCTTCACATTCCACGACAGCGCCGGTGTCAACCTCTTCACCATAGACCTCTTCACAGTAGACCACCTCTTCGTCGTCAACCTGTTCACTGTAGAGCTGTTCACTGTCGACGTCTTGGGTGTGGACCTCGTAGTCTGACTCCTCGGAATCGTAAATGTCGTAGTCCACAAGACTATCGGTTGAACGGGGACTGGTTTCAGCCTCTTGGTCTCTGGTATCCTCCATGTCAGCACCGGGAGTATCTCGGTTATGGGTATAGTCCTCTTGACAATTGTCCTGATAATCATCACACATCCAATCCTCGTAGTCACCTGCCATGTCCGCTCCCGAACTGCTTTCGGAATCAGATGATTTGGAGCCTGAGGACCTAACTGCTTGTGGTATATGGCTGTTCCCAATCTCATAACCCTGGCAGTAACCGTAACAAGACTGAGTCTGAGGCCTCTTGACACAAACGACTGTCTCGTAATGGTTCCGACTATTCTCCAAATATATGCCCTGCTTAGACACCTCTAAACCATTAGATCTGTATTCAATCCAACGGTTGGTATAGTATGTATATATGCTTACCCCCAACATGTCTGCAGCTGCTTGAATCTCCACTTCGGTCGCCCAACTACCTAAACAATTCATGTTGGACTCCGTAATGTACTCTGACACTGAACGGTAACACACTCTCAGGATGGTCCTATACATATGTTGTTTGCTCTGTAGCTGCTGCACCACCGCATTTCGAATTGGCTCATGGTACTCCTCTGTACCACACAGTGCTTCACTGACCGCTCTGAAGAAACAATTTCCGTCACCTTTTATTTTCACATTCTTACACGGAGCACCTAACACACCAGACGCAGTATGACTGAGAGACCTCTTCTTGCACTGCACCTTCAGCCTAGTGCACAGCAGCTGGGCATCTTCAACTGTAACAGGGTTGAACTGCAGCTCTCTGCATGTGCTGCCACTAACAAAGTCAATGTCCGAGTCGTCGCTACTGTCATTCTCCTTTGCTGTATTACAATATCTGAGTGTATAGAAAGACTCTGATTTCCCATGTGCCATTATACACTCTGTTCTGCTTCCTGAGAGACGTCAGTATGGTCATTAATATATCGCTTTGGCCCCTATTGTCAAAGACCCACAGTTCTGCAGACTGAGTCATAATAGGGCGGGCCTAAGGAAAGCGTCATCAATCACACAGAGCTTAACAGAAGCCACAGGAGCCTATAAGGCTTCCATGCTTGCTGACTGAGTCATAATAGGGCGGGCCTAAGGAAAGCGTCATCAATCACACAAAGCTTAACAGAAGCCACAGGAGCCTATAAGGCTTCCATGCTTGCTGACTGAGTCATGATAGGGCGGGCCTAAGGAAAGCCTCATCAAACACACAGAGCTTGACAGAAGCCGCAGGAGCCTAGAAGGCTTCCAGGCTTGCTCACTGTGAGGGCTTGGGTAGCCTTGTTATAGTTTATAATGCTGTTGAATGCAAGTAAAAAATAAAGTATGCTCAGACAAGCAACTGTCAAGTGTTACCAACTGTACTTTATTGATAAAAGAGGTCCACATCACCATAGTACCAAATGAATACAATATAACATTTCAACTGTTAGGATAATTACATCTCCCCCATACTTTCTCGGAGCAGTGTCAGATTCAGAACTCAGGTCCCCCATCCATACCACGATATTCTCCGTCAAGGTCAAGTCCCCCATCCACACCCAGGTAGTCTTCTTCAAGCACAGGTCCATCACTGATTACACTGTGTTTTTCGTACAGATGCATACATAGAGACAAGTGGATTGTTGCAACGAAGATGAACAGGTTACCCATAATAGTCCTACTTGTTATAGCTGATACCTCTTCCCCAGTGTTGATAAATGTAAACTCTTGTAACAACCCAAACTGACTTATAAGTACTTCCCTGTATTAGTGCGTTGGCTAGAACATCAAGTGTTGGATAACTGATACGTGGTTTGCTACACTACTGAAAGCTGGATCTATTGTCACAGCCTCCAAATTCCACAGACAGGATACAACATAAAGTTTTGGATAACTGAGAGGTTGTGGTGGACACTCACAGATTCAACATTACGGCCAAGGGCCCTGTGTGCGAAGTGACAGGCTGTCCCCCGTACTGCCCTTGGGCCCCGTGTGAGTTTGGGTATTGATTCTAAAAACGCCCCCCCTCCTGCACTACCTTCCCTTGGTTGTGGATATTGTGCCTTTTGGGTATGGTTGTTGTTACATAACCCTCCCGTTGTCCTTCTATTATGCCTAGCACACAGTGTCCCCCCCGGGGTCACTCTGTCCCGTCTTGGCTAAAGGCCCAGTGGGCACAAGTGTGACAGTATGGGTGTGAACAGCCTTTGCAGATGTATTTCTTACACCTGCAGCACGCTGTGTGTGTCTTGGCGTCCTTCTTGGGTGGGCAGACCTGACACCTCTTCCTCTTACTCGCCCCCAGCGGGGCGGCCGGGGCGGCGGCGGCGGCCGGGCCGGCTGCTCGCTCGCGGGCCTGCGGACGAGCCTCGGCGGATACACGCTCGCCCCGTATGACTTTGACAAGTGCGGACGCGGCTTCGGTGCGGGGGAGACGCTGCCTTCTTTGGATCAAGGGCTTCACGAGCGCCTTTCCGAGCTGCTCCAGGAACACCCTCCTCTTGTTCCGCTTCCCGGGCATCCAGTCGGGGTTGATCTCTCGCCATATGACAAAGGCGTTGTAGGAGGACACGTCGAGGATGTTGTGGAAGATGACCAGGGGCCAGCGGGCGGTCATCCGTCTGCAGCTGTAGGTCCCGACCACCTTGTCTAGGTTGTCCACGCCGCCCTTGTTGCAGTTGTAGTCTAGGATGAGGGCCGGCTTCCGGTCTCGGCGATCGCTGACGTCGGGCTCCGCGTGCCGCGTGCTCAGAAGCAGCACGTTCTTATTTCTCTTTGCCAGGTAGGACACTAGAGTGGCGGTGGGCGTGAAGGCGAACCTGGAGGACGAGACCTGTCTGCCCTTGGACTGGAGCAGCGCGGGAGGGAGCTCGGGCTTGTTCTTTCGCACCGTGCCCACCATGGTGAGGTTCCTCTCGAGGAGCCGCTGCCCGAGTTCGTAGGAGGTGAAGAAATTGTCACACGTGACGTTGTGACCGTCCGGCAGTCCCTCGGTCAGATCGAGGACGACGCGCGCGCCCTGGTTCTTCTCGGGGCATCCGCCGGCCGCCTTGCCGGTGTACACTTGCATCTTCCAAGCGTAGCTGGACTTGGCGTCGCAGGCCACCCACGACTTGATGCCGTATTTGGCCGGCTTGCTGGGAATGTACTGTCGGAAAGGACAGCGTCCTTGAGGCGAGGGAGAGGGGAGGGAGAGGAGAGGGAGAGGAGAGGGAGAGGAGAGGGAGAGGAGATTAGCAGGAGATTAGCAGCAGCGTCATCGTTACAGGCTCACCATCGGGGCGCACTGCGTTTACGTTACACGCAGCCGCCGCCGCCGCCGCCCGTGCCACTGCCCATTGCTACTGCTGCCCATTGCTACTACTGCCGATTGCTACCGCTGCCCGTGCTACTACACGTACATACACAGATACATTGACTGCTACCGCTCTCTATGCACAGATACATAGACTGCCCGTGCTCTCTACGCCACGCGTACATACGCAGATACATTGACGGCTACCGCTCTCTATGCACAGATACATAGACTGCCCGTGCTCTCTACGCCACGCGTACAAACACAGATACATAGACTGCCCGTGCTCTCTACGCTACGCGTACGTACACAGATGCATAGACGGTACCTCTGAACGGGACCAGTTGTTCGTCCACCGTCACTTCGGGCCCCGGGTTGTAGAGGGCCTGCAGCCGCTCCTCCCACAGGTCCCACACCTCTCTCACGGCCGCCAGTCTGTCGGTGGCGAGTCTCGCGGGTCTCGACTGGCGGTCGTCGAATCGCAGCAGCCTCGAGTACTTGTGAAACGCCTTGAGCGGCATGGTGGCGCGGAACACGGTCCTGCCGCTCTCGGCGTCCCACAGGCTGGCCGCGGCCTCGCCTCGGGACCTGTAGACGCCGGCTAGGATCAGCAGCCCTACGTAGGCGCGCAGGTCGGTGGAGTCCATGGGTCGCCAGCCGTCGCCGTATTTTCTCACCCCCTGCAGATTGGTCATGTCCACGATGATCCTTTCTATCGCCGGTGTGACAAACAGCCGGAAGGCGGACTCGATGTCGAGCGCTCGCGACGCGGCGTAGGCCGTGGGGCCCGGCGTCACGGCGGGGCAGGGCGGGCGGATGGCGCGGGGTCGGTCCGGGCCGCGATAGGCCGCGGAGGACCATTTGATTTTGCCGTTTTTCGACAGCAACGTCTCCCTTTCTCGCTCTGGCTCTCTGGCTCTGTCTGGCTCTCTGTCTCGCTCCTCTCGGGCAGCGGCCGCGTCTCCCTCCGGCTCTTCCTCCGGCTCTTCCTCCGGCTCTTCCTCCGAAGAGGAGCTCGACCGCGAGGCCGAGTCGTCTCCGTAGTCGTCCGCGTCGCGCTCGGGGTTGTATTCCTCACCGTCTTCATCTTCCGAAACGTCCTCCTCTTCGGAATCGCAGTAGTCTTCTTCGTCTTCTTGGTCGACGCTGGAGGATATCTGTTCCAGGACCTGAGCCGCGCTGAAACCGGGACTGCGAGGCGTCGTAGGCGGAGGCAACACGCTCGACGGGGTCGTATTCCTCGTCGCCGTCGTCCTCGTCGTCGTCCTCATCATCGTCCTCATCTTGTTCTTCTTGTTGTTGTTGTTGTTGTTGTTCTTGTTCTTGTTGTTGTTGTTCTTGTTCTTCTTCTTCTTCCTGACAATATTAGTAGGCTCTCTACGCCCTGCTTACTGTCGTAGGCGGAGGGCTCACGCTCGGCGGGGTCGTATTCCTCCTCGTCGTCGTCCTCGTCGTCGTCCTCTTCTTCTTCTTCTTCTTCTTCTTCTTCTTCTTCCTGACAATATTAGTAGCCTCTCTACGCCCTGCTTACGGTGGCCACGTGAATGGGACGAGGCACGCGAATGGACGAGGCGCGTGGTCGGCCCTGCCTGCTCCTTCGGCCCTTCGGCCCTTCGCCCCTTCGCCCCTTCGGCCCCTTGGCCCCTTCGGTCCCATCCGGGACGCTCGGCTGGCCTACCCGCGTGATAGCACCGAGGTCGTGCACAGAGTTGGTGGGGACAACTGGTCCCTGCCGGGGTCACTCCGACCCGGCCCAGACAGAGGGGAACAACTCCTAACACAGGCCCCGGGTCACTCCGACCCGGCTCAGACAGGGGTAGGAGGGGAGGGTTTACAACATACACCTTGCTAACGCCGCCGGGGTCTCTCTGACCCCAGGCCCCCGGAACAGAGGGGAACAACTCATAACGCAGGGCTTACAACAGGGCTCGGGTCAATGTGACCTGGCCCAGACAGGGGTAGGAGGGTTACAACATACACCTTGCTAAACGCTGCCGGGGTCTCTCTAACCCACACAGACACTGGGAATCGACTCGGAACGCTGGCCGGTGGTCACTCTGTCCCGCCGAGGCAAGGGGAAGGTTGTCTAACAACAGCCATACCCGAAAGGCACAATTTCCACAACCAAGGGAAAGTAGTTTGTAGGGGGGCGTTTTTAGATTCGATATCCAAACTCACACGGTGCCCAAGGGCCCGTTTGGGGGCAGACACGCCGTATTCGACACAGGCCCTTGCCCGGAATGTTGAGAATGTCAATTTTGGGGCAGGACCTTTTACTAGTATCCAGCAGGTGGTGGTGTTGGGTCACTGTGACCCCGGCCTGCCGGGGTCTCTCTGACCCACACAGACACGGGGGAAGCGACAGGTGACGCTGCCGAGGGTCACTCTGACCCCTCTGACGTCACTATGACCCCGCCCACACAGGGGCAGGGGCAGGAGGGTTACAACATACACCTTGCTAACGCCGCCGGGGTCACTCTGACCCCTCTGACGTCACTATGACCCCGCCCACACAGGGGCAGGAGGGTTACAACATACACCTTGCTAACGCTGCCGGGGTCACTCCGACCCACACACAGACACGGGCAATCAACTCGGAACTGCCCGGGGTCGCTCTGACCCGCCGAGACAACGGGAGGGATAACCCTCCCGTTGTCCTTCTATTATGCCTAGCACACAGTGTCCCCCCCGGGGTCACTCTGTCCCGTCTTGGCTAAAGGCCCAGTGGGCACAAGTGTGACAGTATGGGTGTGAACAGCCTTTGCAGATGTATTTCTTACACCTGCAGCACGCTGTGTGTGTCTTGGCGTCCTTCTTGGGTGGGCAGACCTGACACCTCTTCCTCTTACTCGCCCCCAGCGGGGCGGCCGGGGCGGCGGCGGCGGCCGGGCCGGCTGCTCGCTCGCGGGCCTGCGGACGAGCCTCGGCGGATACACGCTCGCCCCGTATGACTTTGACAAGTGCGGACGCGGCTTCGGTGCGGGGGAGACGCTGCCTTCTTTGGATCAAGGGCTTCACGAGCGCCTTTCCGAGCTGCTCCAGGAACACCCTCCTCTTGTTCCGCTTCCCGGGCATCCAGTCGGGGTTGATCTCTCGCCATATGACAAAGGCGTTGTAGGAGGACACGTCGAGGATGTTGTGGAAGATGACCAGGGGCCAGCGGGCGGTCATCCGTCTGCAGCTGTAGGTCCCGACCACCTTGTCTAGGTTGTCCACGCCGCCCTTGTTGCAGTTGTAGTCTAGGATGAGGGCCGGCTTCCGGTCTCGGCGATCGCTGACGTCGGGCTCCGCGTGCCGCGTGCTCAGAAGCAGCACGTTCTTATTTCTCTTTGCCAGGTAGGACACTAGAGTGGCGGTGGGCGTGAAGGCGAACCTGGAGGACGAGACCTGTCTGCCCTTGGACTGGAGCAGCGCGGGAGGGAGCTCGGGCTTGTTCTTTCGCACCGTGCCCACCATGGTGAGGTTCCTCTCGAGGAGCCGCTGCCCGAGTTCGTAGGAGGTGAAGAAATTGTCACACGTGACGTTGTGACCGTCCGGCAGTCCCTCGGTCAGATCGAGGACGACGCGCGCGCCCTGGTTCTTCTCGGGGCATCCGCCGGCCGCCTTGCCGGTGTACACTTGCATCTTCCAAGCGTAGCTGGACTTGGCGTCGCAGGCCACCCACGACTTGATGCCGTATTTGGCCGGCTTGCTGGGAATGTACTGTCGGAAAGGACAGCGTCCTTGAGGCGAGGGAGAGGGGAGGGAGAGGAGAGGGAGAGGAGAGGGAGAGGAGAGGGAGAGGAGATTAGCAGGAGATTAGCAGCAGCGTCATCGTTACAGGCTCACCATCGGGGCGCACTGCGTTTACGTTACACGCAGCCGCCGCCGCCGCCGCCCGTGCCACTGCCCATTGCTACTGCTGCCCATTGCTACTACTGCCGATTGCTACCGCTGCCCGTGCTACTACACGTACATACACAGATACATTGACTGCTACCGCTCTCTATGCACAGATACATAGACTGCCCGTGCTCTCTACGCCACGCGTACATACGCAGATACATTGACGGCTACCGCTCTCTATGCACAGATACATAGACTGCCCGTGCTCTCTACGCCACGCGTACAAACACAGATACATAGACTGCCCGTGCTCTCTACGCTACGCGTACGTACACAGATGCATAGACGGTACCTCTGAACGGGACCAGTTGTTCGTCCACCGTCACTTCGGGCCCCGGGTTGTAGAGGGCCTGCAGCCGCTCCTCCCACAGGTCCCACACCTCTCTCACGGCCGCCAGTCTGTCGGTGGCGAGTCTCGCGGGTCTCGACTGGCGGTCGTCGAATCGCAGCAGCCTCGAGTACTTGTGAAACGCCTTGAGCGGCATGGTGGCGCGGAACACGGTCCTGCCGCTCTCGGCGTCCCACAGGCTGGCCGCGGCCTCGCCTCGGGACCTGTAGACGCCGGCTAGGATCAGCAGCCCTACGTAGGCGCGCAGGTCGGTGGAGTCCATGGGTCGCCAGCCGTCGCCGTATTTTCTCACCCCCTGCAGATTGGTCATGTCCACGATGATCCTTTCTATCGCCGGTGTGACAAACAGCCGGAAGGCGGACTCGATGTCGAGCGCTCGCGACGCGGCGTAGGCCGTGGGGCCCGGCGTCACGGCGGGGCAGGGCGGGCGGATGGCGCGGGGTCGGTCCGGGCCGCGATAGGCCGCGGAGGACCATTTGATTTTGCCGTTTTTCGACAGCAACGTCTCCCTTTCTCGCTCTGGCTCTCTGGCTCTGTCTGGCTCTCTGTCTCGCTCCTCTCGGGCAGCGGCCGCGTCTCCCTCCGGCTCTTCCTCCGGCTCTTCCTCCGGCTCTTCCTCCGAAGAGGAGCACGACCGCGAGGCCGAGTCGTCTCCGTAGTCGTCCGCGTCGCGCTCGGGGTTGTATTCCTCACCGTCTTCATCTTCCGAAACGTCCTCCTCTTCGGAATCGCAGTAGTCTTCTTCGTCTTCTTGGTCGACGCTGGAGGATATCTGTTCCAGGACCTGAGCCGCGCTGAAACCGGGACTGCGAGGCGTCGTAGGCGGAGGCAACACGCTCGGCGGGGTCGTATTCCTCGTCGCCGTCGTCCTCGTCGTCGTCCTCATCATCGTCCTCATCTTGTTCTTCTTGTTGTTGTTGTTGTTGTTGTTCTTGTTCTTGTTGTTGTTGTTCTTGTTCTTCTTCTTCTTCCTGACAATATTAGTAGGCTCTCTACGCCCTGCTTACTGTCGTAGGCGGAGGGCTCACGCTCGGCGGGGTCGTATTCCTCCTCGTCGTCGTCCTCGTCGTCGTCCTCTTCTTCTTCTTCTTCTTCTTCTTCCTGACAATATTAGTAGCCTCTCTACGCCCTGCTTACGGTGGCCACGTGAATGGGACGAGGCACGCGAATGGACGAGGCGCGTGGTCGGCCCTGCCTGCTCCTTCGGCCCTTCGGCCCTTCGCCCCTTCGCCCCTTCGGCCCCTTGGCCCCTTCGGTCCCATCCGGGACGCTCGGCTGGCCTACCCGCGTGATAGCACCGAGGTCGTGCACAGAGTTGGTGGGGACAACTGGTCCCTGCCGGGGTCACTCCGACCCGGCCCAGACAGAGGGGAACAACTCCTAACACAGGCCCCGGGTCACTCCGACCCGGCTCAGACAGGGGTAGGAGGGGAGGGTTTACAACATACACCTTGCTAACGCCGCCGGGGTCTCTCTGACCCCAGGCCCCCGGAACAGAGGGGAACAACTCATAACGCAGGGCTTACAACAGGGCTCGGGTCAATGTGACCTGGCCCAGACAGGGGTAGGAGGGTTACAACATACACCTTGCTAAACGCTGCCGGGGTCTCTCTAACCCACACAGACACTGGGAATCGACTCGGAACGCTGGCCGGTGGTCACTCTGTCCCGCCGAGGCAAGGGGAAGGTTGTCTAACAACAGCCATACCCGAAAGGCACAATTTCCACAACCAAGGGAAAGTAGTTTGTAGGGGGGCGTTTTTAGATTCGATATCCAAACTCACACGGGGCCCAAGGGCCCGTTTGGGGGCAGACACGCCGTATTCGACACAGGCCCTTGCCCGGAATGTTGAGAATGTCAATTTTGGGGCAGGACCTTTTACTAGTATCCAGCAGGTGGTGGTGTTGGGTCACTGTGACCCCGGCCTGCCGGGGTCTCTCTGACCCACACAGACACGGGGGAAGCGACAGGTGACGCTGCCGAGGGTCACTCTGACCCCTCTGACGTCACTATGACCCCGCCCACACAGGGGCAGGGGCAGGAGGGTTACAACATACACCTTGCTAACGCCGCCGGGGTCACTCTGACCCCTCTGACGTCACTATGACCCCGCCCACACAGGGGCAGGAGGGTTACAACATACACCTTGCTAAGGCTGCCGGGGTCACTCCGACCCACACACAGACACGGGCAATCAACTCGGAACTGCCCGGGGTCGCTCTGACCCGCCGAGACAACGGGAGGGTTAATGAATCTGCTAACTTCTGACATTTTTTACCGAAGCCAGAAAAACAGGCGAAGGGTTACAAAAATAGCTCTAGTTACAGATTGGTAGACCCGATTTGAAATCCGACTTGTTGCTTGAAAAGCTGAAGATTAGGGGTAGATTTTATATAGAAAACATTGTTTTTGTGAAATGTTGGGAAGGGGTCAAAACGGCAGTTTTTGTGAAAGTTGTTTTGAATTTAATGAATCTGCTAACTTCTAACATTTTTTACCGAAGCCATAAAATCAGGCGAAGGGTTACAAAAATAGCTCTAGTTACAGATTGGTAGACCCGATTTGAAATCCGACTTGTTGCTTGAAAAGCAGAAGATTAGGGGTAGATTTTATATAGAAAACATTGTTTTCTGTAAAATGTTGGGAAAGGGGTCAAAACGGCAGTTTTGTGAAAGTTGTTTTGAATTTAATGAATCTGCTAACTTCTGACATTTTTTCCGAAGCCAGAAAAACAGGCGAAGGGTTACAAAAATAGCTCTAGTTACAGATTGGTAGACCCGATTTGAAATCCGACTTGTTGCTTGAAAAGCTGAAGATTAGGTGTAGATTTTATATAGAAAACATTGTTTTCTGTAAAATGTTGGGAAAGGGGTCAAAACGGCAGTTTTTGTGAAAGTTGTTTTGAATTTAATGAATCTGCTAACTTCTGACATTTTTTACCGAAGCCAGAAAAACAGGCGAAGGGTTACAAAAATAGCTCTAGTTACAGATTGGTAGACCCGATTTGAAATCCGACTTGTTGCTTGAAAAGCTGAAGATTAGGGGTAGATTTTATATAGAAAACATTGTTTTTGTGAAATGTTGGGAAGGGGTCAAAACGGCAGTTTTTGTGAAAGTTGTTTTGAATTTAATGAATCTGCTAACTTCTAACATTTTTTACCGAAGCCATAAAATCAGGCGAAGGGTTACAAAAATAGCTCTAGTTACAGATTGGTAGACCCGATTTGAAATCCGACTTGTTGCTTGAAAAGCAGAAGATTAGGGGTAGATTTTATATAGAAAACATTGTTTTCTGTAAAATGTTGGGAAAGGGGTCAAAACGGCAGTTTTGTGAAAGTTGTTTTGAATTTAATGAATCTGCTAACTTCTGACATTTTTTCCGAAGCCAGAAAAACAGGCGAAGGGTTACAAAAATAGCTCTAGTTACAGATTGGTAGACCCGATTTGAAATCCGACTTGTTGCTTGAAAAGCTGAAGATTAGGTGTAGATTTTATATAGAAAACATTGTTTTCTGTAAAATGTTGGGAAAGGGGTCAAAACGGCAGTTTTTGTGAAAGTTGTTTTGAATTTAATGAATCTGCTAACTTCTGACATTTTTTACCGAAGCCAGAAAAACAGGCGAAGGGTTACAAAAATAGCTCTAGTTACAGTTTGGTAGACCCGATTTGAAATCCGACTTGTTGCTTGAAAAGCTGAAGATTAGGGGTAGATTTTATATAGAGTGTAAAATGTTGGGAAAGGGGTCAAAACGGCAGTTTTGTGAAAGTTGTTTTGAATTTAATGAATCTGCTAACTTCTGACATTTTTTACCGAAGCCATAAAATCAGGCGAAGGGTTACAAAAATAGCTCTAGTTACAGTTTGGTAGACCCGATTTGAAATCCGACTTGTTGCTTGAAAAGCTGAAGATTAGGGGTAGATTTTATATAGAGTGTAAAATGTTGGGAAAGGGGTCAAAACGGCAGTTTTTGTGAAAGTTGTTTTGAATTTAATGAATCTGATAACTTCTGACATTTTTTACCGAAGCCAGAAAAACAGGCGAAGGGCTACAAAAATAGCTCTAGTTACAGATTGATAGACCCGATTTGAAATCCGACTTGTTGCTTGAAAAGCTGAAGATTAGGGGTAGATTTTATATAGAAAACATTGTTTTCTGTAAAATGTTGGGAAAGGTGTCAAAACGGCAGTTTTTGTGAAAGTTGTTTTGAATTTAATGAATCTGCTAACTTCTGACATTTTTTACCGAAGCCAGAAAAACAGGCGAAGGGTTACAAAAATAGCTCTAGTTGCAGATTGGTAGACCCGATTTGAAATCCGACTTGTTGCTTGAAAAGCTGAAGATTAGGGGTAGATTTTATATAGAAAACATTGTTTTTGTGAAATGTTGGGAAAGGGGTCAAAACGGCAGTTTTTGTGAAAGTTGTTTTGAATTTAATGAATCTGCTAACTTCTAACATTTTTTACCGAAGCCATAAAATCAGGCGAAGGGTTACAAAAATAGCTCTAGTTACAGATTGGTAGACCCGATTTGAAATCCGACTTGTTGCTTGAAAAGCAGAAGATTAGGGGTAGATTTTATATAGAAAACATTGTTTTCTGTAAAATGTTGGGAAAGGGGTCAAAACGGCAGTTTTTGTGAAAGTTGTTTTGAATTTAATGAATCTGCTAACTTCTGACATTTTTTACCGAAGCCATAAAATCAGGCGAAGGGTTACAAAAATAGCTCTAGTTACAGTTTGGTAGACCCGATTTGAAATCCGACTTGTTGCTTGAAAAGCTGAAGATTAGGGGTAGATTTTATATAGAGTGTAAAATGCTGGGAAAGGGGTCAAAACGGCAGTTTTTGTGAAAGTTGTTTTGAATTTAATGTATCTGCTAACTTCTGACATTTTTTACCGAAGCCAGAAAAACAGGCGAAGGGTTACAAAAATAGCTCTAGTTACAGTTTGGTAGACCCGATTTGAAATCCGACTTGTTGCTTGAAAAGCTGAAGATTAGGGGTAGATTTTATATAGATAACATTGTTTTCTGTAAAATGTTGGGAAAGGGGTCAAAACGGCAGTTTTTGTGAAAGTTGTTTTGAATTTAATGAATCTGCTAACTTCTGACATTTTTTACCGAAGCCAGAAAAACAGGCGAAGGGTTACAAAAATAGCTCTAGTTACAGATTGGTAGACCCGATTTGAAATCCGACTTGTTGCTTGAAAAGCTGAAGATTAGGGGTAGATTTTATATAGAAAACATTGTTTTTGTGAAATGTTGGGAAAGGGGTCAAAACGGCAGTTTTTGTGAAAGTTGTTTTGAATTTAATGAATCTGCTAACTTCTGACATTTTTTACCGAAGCCATAAAATCAGGCGAAGGGTTACAAAAATAGCTCTAGTTACAGTTTGGTAGACCCGATTTGAAATCCGACTTGTTGCTTGAAAAGCTGAAGATTAGGGGTAGATTTTATATAGAGTGTAAAATGTTGGGAAAGGGGTCAAAACGGCAGTTTTTGTGAAAGTTGTTTTGAATTTAATGAATCTGCTTTCTGACATTTTTTACCGAACCCATAAAATCAGGCGAAGGGTTACAAAAATAGCTTTAGTTACAGTTTGGTAGACCCGATTTGAAATCCGACTTGTTGCTTGAAAAGCTGAAGATTAGGGGTAGATTTTATATAGAAAACATTGTTTTCTGTAAAATGTTGGGAAAGGTGTCAAAACGGCAGTTTTTGTGAAAGTTGTTTTGAATTTAATGAATCTGCTAACTTCTGACATTTTTTACCGAAGCCAGAAAAACAGGCGAAGGGTTACAAAAATAGCTCTAGTTACAGATTGGTAGACCCGATTTGAAATCCGACTTGTTGCTTGAAAAGCTGAAGATTAGGGGTAGATTTTATATAGAAAACATTGTTTCTGTGAAATGTTGGGAAAGGGGTCAAAACGGCAGTTTTTGTGAAAGTTGTTTTGAATTTAATGAATCTGCTAACTTATAACATTTTTTACCGAAGCCATAAAATCAGGCGAAGGGTTACAAAAATAGCTCTAGTTACAGATTGGTAGACCCGATTTGAAATCCGACTTGTTGCTTGAAAAGCTGAAGATTAGGGGTAGATTTTATATAGAGTGTAAAATGTTGGGAAAGGGGTCAAAACGGCAGTTTTTGTGAAAGTTGTTTTGAATTTAATGAATCTGATAACTTCTGACATTTTTTACCGAAGCCAGAAAAACAGGCGAAGGGCTACAAAAATAGCTCTAGTTACAGATTGATAGACCCGATTTGAAATCCGACTTGTTGCTTGAAAAGCTGAAGATTAGGGGTAGATTTTATATAGAAAACATTGTTTTCTGTAAAATGTTGGGAAAGGTGTCAAAACGGCAGTTTTTGTGAAAGTTGTTTTGAATTTAATGAATCTGCTAACTTCTGACATTTTTTACCGAAGCCAGAAAAACAGGCGAAGGGTTACAAAAATAGCTCTAGTTGCAGATTGGTAGACCCGATTTGAAATCCGACTTGTTGCTTGAAAAGCTGAAGATTAGGGGTAGATTTTATATAGAAAACATTGTTTTTGTGAAATGTTGGGAAAGGGGTCAAAACGGCAGTTTTTGTGAAAGTTGTTTTGAATTTAATGAATCTGCTAACTTCTAACATTTTTTACCGAAGCCATAAAATCAGGCGAAGGGTTACAAAAATAGCTCTAGTTACAGATTGGTAGACCCGATTTGAAATCCGACTTGTTGCTTGAAAAGCAGAAGATTAGGGGTAGATTTTATATAGAAAACATTGTTTTCTGTAAAATGTTGGGAAAGGGGTCAAAACGGCAGTTTTTGTGAAAGTTGTTTTGAATTTAATGAATCTGCTAACTTCTGACATTTTTTACCGAAGCCAGAAAAACAGGCGAAGGGTTACAAAAATAGCTCTAGTTACAGTTCGGTAGACCCGATTTGAAATCCGACTTGTTGCTTGAAAATTTTTTACCGAAGCCAGAAAAACAGGCGAAGGGTTACAAAAATAGCTCTAGTTACAGTTTGGTAGACCCGATTTGAAATCCGACTTGTTGCTTGAAAAGCTGAAGATTAGGGGTAGATTTTATATAGATAACATTGTTTTCTGTAAAATGTTGGGAAAGGGGTCAAAACGGCAGTTTTTGTGAAAGTTGTTTTGAATTTAATGAATCTGCTAACTTCTGACATTTTTTACCGAAGCCAGTAAAACAGGCGAAGGGTTACAAAAATAGCTCTAGTTATAGATTGGTAGACCCGATTTGAAATCCGACTTGTTGCTTGAAAAGCTGAAGATTAGGGTTAGATTTTATATAGAAAACATTGTTTTTGTGAAATGTTGGGAAAGGGGTCAAAACGGCAGTTTTTGTGAAAGTTGTTTTGAATTTAATGAATCTGCTAACTTCTGACATTTTTTACCGAAGCCATAAAATCAGGCGAAGGGTTACAAAAATAGCTCTAGTTACAGTTTGGTAGACCCGATTTGAAATCCGACTTGTTGCTTGAAAAGCTGAAGATTAGGGGTAGATTTTATATAGAGTGTAAAATGTTGGGAAAGGGGTCAAAACGGCAGTTTTTGTGAAAGTTGTTTTGAATTTAATGAATCTGCTTTCTGACATTTTTTACCGAACCCATAAAATCAGGCGAAGGGTTACAAAAATAGCTTTAGTTACAGTTTGGTAGACCCGATTTGAAATCCGACTTGTTGCTTGAAAAGCTGAAGATTAGGGGTAGATTTTATATAGAAAACATTGTTTTCTGTAAAATGTTGGGAAAGGTGTCAAAACGGCAGTTTTTGTGAAAGTTGTTTTGAATTTAATGAATCTGCTAACTTCTGACATTTTTTACCGAAGCCAGAAAAACAGGCGAAGGGTTACAAAAATAGCTCTAGTTACAGATTGGTAGACCCGATTTGAAATCCGACTTGTTGCTTGAAAAGCTGAAGATTAGGGGTAGATTTTATATAGAAAACATTGTTTCTGTGAAATGTTGGGAAAGGGGTCAAAACGGCAGTTTTTGTGAAAGTTGTTTTGAATTTAATGAATCTGCTAACTTCTGACATTTTTTACCGAAGCCATAAAATCAGGCGAAGGGTTACAAAAATAGCTCTAGTTACAGTTTGGTAGACCCGATTTGAAATCCGACTTGTTGCTTGAAAAGCTGAAGATTAGGGGTAGATTTTATATAGCAGTCGTAAAATGTTGGGAAAGGGGTCAAAACGGCAGTTTTTGTGAAAGTTGTTTTGAATTTAATGAATCTGCTAACTTCTGACATTTTTTACCGAAGCCATAAAATCAGGCGAAGGGTTACAAAAATAGCTCTAGTTACAGTTTGGTAGACCCGATTTGAAATCCGACTTGTTGCTTGAAAAGCTGAAGATTAGGGGTAGATTTTATATAGAAACATTGTTTTCTGTAAAATGTTGGGAAAGGGGTCAAAACGGCAGTTTTTGTGAAAGTTGTTTTGAATTTAATGAATCTGCTAACTTCTGACATTTTTTACCGAAGCCAGAAAAACAGGCGAAGGGTTACAAAAATAGCTCTAGTTACAGATTGGTAGACCCGATTTGAAATCCGACTTGTTGCTTGAAAAGCTGAAGATTAGGGGTAGATTTTATATAGAAAACATTGTTTTCTGTGAAATGTTGGGAAAGGGGTCAAAACGGCAGTTTTTGTGAAAGTTGTTTTGAATTTAATGAATCTGCTAACTTCTGACATTTTTTACCGAAGCCAGAAAAACAGGCGAAGGGTTACAAAAATAGCTCTAGTTACAGATTGGTAGACCCGATTTGAAATCCGACTTGTTGCTTGAAAAGCAGAAGATTAGGGGTAGATTTTATATAGAAAACATTGTTTTCTGTGAAATGTTGGGAAAGGGGTCAAAACGGCAGTTTTTGTGAAAGTTGTTTTGAATTTAATGAATCTGCTAACTTCTGACATTTTTTACCGAAGCCATAAAATCAGGCGAAGGGTTACAAAAATAGCTCTAGTTACAGATTGGTAGACCCGATTTGAAATCCGACTTGTTGCTTGAAAAGCAGAAGATTAGGGGTAGATTTTATATAGAAAACATTGTTTTCTGTAAAATGTTGGGAAAGGGGTCAAAACGGCAGTTTTTGTGAAAGTTGTTTTGAATTTAATGAATCTGCTAACTTCTGACATTTTTTACCGAAGCCAGAAAAACAGGCGAAGGGTTACAAAAATAGCTCTAGTTACAGATTGGTAGACCCGATTTGAAATCCGACTTGTTGCTTGAAAAGCTGAAGATTAGGGGTAGATTTTATATAGAAAACATTGTTTTCTGTAAAATGTTGGGAAAGGGGTCAAAACGGCAGTTTTTGTGAAAGTTGTTTTGAATTTAATGAATCTGCTAACTTCTGACATTTTTTACCGAAGCCAGAAAAACAGGCGAAGGGTTACAAAAATAGCTCTAGTTACAGTTTGGTAGACCCGATTTGAAATCCGACTTGTTGCTTGAAAAGCTGAAGATTAGGGGTAGATTTTATATAGAGTGTAAAATGTTGGGAAAGGGGTCAAAACGGCAGTTTTGTGAAAGTTGTTTTGAATTTAATGAATCTGCTAACTTCTGACATTTTTTACCGAAGCCATAAAATCAGGCGAAGGGTTACAAAAATAGCTCTAGTTACAGTTTGGTAGACCCGATTTGAAATCCGACTTGTTGCTTGAAAAGCTGAAGATTAGGGGTAGATTTTATATAGAGTGTAAAATGTTGGGAAAGGGGTCAAAACGGCAGTTTTTGTGAAAGTTGTTTTGAATTTAATGAATCTGATAACTTCTGACATTTTTTACCGAAGCCAGAAAAACAGGCGAAGGGCTACAAAAATAGCTCTAGTTACAGATTGATAGACCCGATTTGAAATCCGACTTGTTGCTTGAAAAGCTGAAGATTAGGGGTAGATTTTATATAGAAAACATTGTTTTCTGTAAAATGTTGGGAAAGGTGTCAAAACGGCAGTTTTTGTGAAAGTTGTTTTGAATTTAATGAATCTGCTAACTTCTGACATTTTTTACCGAAGCCAGAAAAACAGGCGAAGGGTTACAAAAATAGCTCTAGTTGCAGATTGGTAGACCCGATTTGAAATCCGACTTGTTGCTTGAAAAGCTGAAGATTAGGGGTAGATTTTATATAGAAAACATTGTTTTTGTGAAATGTTGGGAAAGGGGTCAAAACGGCAGTTTTTGTGAAAGTTGTTTTGAATTTAATGAATCTGCTAACTTCTAACATTTTTTACCGAAGCCATAAAATCAGGCGAAGGGTTACAAAAATAGCTCTAGTTACAGATTGGTAGACCCGATTTGAAATCCGACTTGTTGCTTGAAAAGCAGAAGATTAGGGGTAGATTTTATATAGAAAACATTGTTTTCTGTAAAATGTTGGGAAAGGGGTCAAAACGGCAGTTTTTGTGAAAGTTGTTTTGAATTTAATGAATCTGCTAACTTCTGACATTTTTTACCGAAGCCATAAAATCAGGCGAAGGGTTACAAAAATAGCTCTAGTTACAGTTTGGTAGACCCGATTTGAAATCCGACTTGTTGCTTGAAAAGCTGAAGATTAGGGGTAGATTTTATATAGAGTGTAAAATGTTGGGAAAGGGGTCAAAACGGCAGTTTTTGTGAAAGTTGTTTTGAATTTAATGAATCTGATAACTTCTGACATTTTTTACCGAAGCCAGAAAAACAGGCGAAGGGCTACAAAAATAGCTCTAGTTACAGATTGATAGACCCGATTTGAAATCCGACTTGTTGCTTGAAAAGCTGAAGATTAGGGGTAGATTTTATATAGAAAACATTGTTTTCTGTAAAATGTTGGGAAAGGGGTCAAAACGGCAGTTTTTGTGAAAGTTGTTTTGAATTTAATGAATCTGCTAACTTCTGACATTTTTTACCGAAGCCAGAAAAACAGGCGAAGGGTTACAAAAATAGCTCTAGTTACAGATTGGTAGACCCGATTTGAAATCCGACTTGTTGCTTGAAAAGCTGAAGATTAGGGGTAGATTTTATATAGAAAACATTGTTTTTGTGAAATGTTGGGAAAGGGGTCAAAACGGCAGTTTTTGTGAAAGTTGTTTTGAATTTAATGAATCTGCTAACTTCTGACATTTTTTACCGAAGCCAGAAAAACAGGCGAAGGGTTACAAAAATAGCTCTAGTTACAGATTGGTGTACCCGATTTGAAATCCGACTTGTTGCTTGAAAAGCTGAAGATTAGGGGTAGATTTTATATAGAAAACATTGTTTTCTGTAAAATGTTGGGAAAGGGGTCAAAACGGCAGTTTTGGTGAAAGTTGTTTTGAATTTAATGAATCTGCTAACTTCTGACATTTTTTACCGAAGCCATAAAATCAGGCGAAGGGTTACAAAAATAGCTCTAGTTACAGTTTGGTAGACCCGATTTGAAATCCGACTTGTTGCTTGAAAAGCTGAAGATTAGGGGTAGATTTTATATAGAGTGTAAAATGTTGGGAAAGGGGTCAAAACGGCAGTTTTTGTGAAAGTTGTTTTGAATTTAATGAATCTGCTTTCTGACATTTTTTACCGAAGCCATAAAATCAGGCGAAGGGTTACAAAAATAGCTCTAGTTACAGATTGGTAGACCCGATTTGAAATCCGACTTGTTGCTTGAAAAGCTGAAGATTAGGGGTAGATTTTATATAGAAAACATTGTTTTCTGTAAAATGTTGGGAAAGGGGTCAAAACGGCAGTTTTTGTGAAAGTTGTTTTGAATTTAATGAATCTGCTAACTTCTGACATTTTTTACCGAAGCCAGAAAAACAGGCGAAGGGTTACAAAAATAGCTCTAGTTACAGATTGGTAGACCCGATTTGAAATCCGACTTGTTGCTTGAAAAGCTGAAGATTAGGGGTAGATTTTATATAGAAAACATTGTTTTCTGTAAAATGTTGGGAAAGGGGTCAAAACGGCAGTTTTTGTGAAAGTTGTTTTGAATTTAATGAATCTGCTAACTTCTGACATTTTTTACCGAAGCCAGAAAAACAGGCGAAGGGTTACAAAAATAGCTCTAGTTACAGTTTGGTAGACCCGATTTGAAATCCGACTTGTTGCTTGAAAAGCTGAAGATTAGGGGTAGATTTTATATACAGTGTAAAATGTTGGGAAAGGGGTCAAAACGGCAGTTTTGGTGAAAGTTGTTTTGAATTTAATGAATCTGCTAACTTCTGACATTTTTTACCGAAGCCATAAAATCAGGCGAAGGGTTACAAAAATAGCTCTAGTTACAGTTTGGTAGACCCGATTTGAAATCCGACTTGTTGCTTGAAAAGCTGAAGATTAGGGGTAGATTTTATATAGAGTGTAAAATGTTGGGAAAGGGGTCAAAACGGCAGTTTTTGTGAAAGTTGTTTTGAATATAACCCTCCCGTTGTCTCGGCGGGTCAGAGCGACCCCGGGCAGTTCCGAGTTGATTGCCCGTGTCTGTGTGTGGGTCGGAGTGACCCCGGCAGCCTTAGCAAGGTGTATGTTGTAACCCTCCTGCCCCTGTGTGGGCGGGGTCATAGTGACGTCAGAGGGGTCAGAGTGACCCCGGCGGCGTTAGCAAGGTGTATGTTGTAACCCTCCTGCCCCTGCCCCTGTGTGGGCGGGGTCATAGTGACGTCAGAGGGGTCAGAGTGACCCTCGGCAGCGTCACCTGTCGCTTCCCCCGTGTCTGTGTGGGTCAGAGAGACCCCGGCAGGCCGGGGTCACAGTGACCCAACACCACCACCTGCTGGATACTAGTAAAAGGTCCTGCCCCAAAATTGACATTCTCAACATTCCGGGCAAGGGCCTGTGTCGAATACGGCGTGTCTGCCCCCAAACGGGCCCTTGGGCACCGTGTGAGTTTGGATATCGAATCTAAAAACGCCCCCCTACAAACTACTTTCCCTTGGTTGTGGAAATTGTGCCTTTCGGGTATGGCTGTTGTTAGACAACCTTCCCCTTGCCTCGGCGGGACAGAGTGACCACCGGCCAGCGTTCCGAGTCGATTCCCAGTGTCTGTGTGGGTTAGAGAGACCCCGGCAGCGTTTAGCAAGGTGTATGTTGTAACCCTCCTACCCCTGTCTGGGCCGGGTCACAGTGACCCGAGCCCTGTTGTAAGCCCTGCGTTATGAGTTGTTCCCCTCTGTTCCGGGGGCCTGGGGTCAGAGAGACCCCGGCGGCGTTAGCAAGGTGTATGTTGTAAACCCTCCCCTCCTACCCCTGTCTGAGCCGGGTCGGAGTGACCCGGGGCCTGTGTTAGGAGTTGTTCCCCTCTGTCTGGGCCGGGTCGGAGTGACCCCGGCAGGGACCAGTTGTCCCCACCAACTCTGTGCACGACCTCGGTGCTATCACGCGGGTAGGCCAGCCGAGCGTCCCGGATGGGACCGAAGGGGCCAAGGGGCCGAAGGGGCGAAGGGGCGAAGGGCCGAAGGGCCGAAGGAGCAGGCAGGGCCGACCACGCGCCTCGTCCATTCGCGTGCCTCGTCCCATTCACGTGGCCACCGTAAGCAGGGCGTAGAGAGGCTACTAATATTGTCAGGAAGAAGAAGAAGAAGAAGAAGAAGAAGAAGAAGAGGACGACGACGAGGACGACGACGAGGAGGAATACGACCCCGCCGAGCGTGAGCCCTCCGCCTACGACAGTAAGCAGGGCGTAGAGAGCCTACTAATATTGTCAGGAAGAAGAAGAAGAACAAGAACAACAACAACAAGAACAAGAACAACAACAACAACAACAACAAGAAGAACAAGATGAGGACGATGATGAGGACGACGACGAGGACGACGGCGACGAGGAATACGACCCCGTCGAGCGTGTTGCCTCCGCCTACGACGCCTCGCAGTCCCGGTTTCAGCGCGGCTCAGGTCCTGGAACAGATATCCTCCAGCGTCGACCAAGAAGACGAAGAAGACTACTGCGATTCCGAAGAGGAGGACGTTTCGGAAGATGAAGACGGTGAGGAATACAACCCCGAGCGCGACGCGGACGACTACGGAGACGACTCGGCCTCGCGGTCGAGCTCCTCTTCGGAGGAAGAGCCGGAGGAAGAGCCGGAGGAAGAGCCGGAGGGAGACGCGGCCGCTGCCCGAGAGGAGCGAGACAGAGAGCCAGACAGAGCCAGAGAGCCAGAGCGAGAAAGGGAGACGTTGCTGTCGAAAAACGGCAAAATCAAATGGTCCTCCGCGGCCTATCGCGGCCCGGACCGACCCCGCGCCATCCGCCCGCCCTGCCCCGCCGTGACGCCGGGCCCCACGGCCTACGCCGCGTCGCGAGCGCTCGACATCGAGTCCGCCTTCCGGCTGTTTGTCACACCGGCGATAGAAAGGATCATCGTGGACATGACCAATCTGCAGGGGGTGAGAAAATACGGCGACGGCTGGCGACCCATGGACTCCACCGACCTGCGCGCCTACGTAGGGCTGCTGATCCTAGCCGGCGTCTACAGGTCCCGAGGCGAGGCCGCGGCCAGCCTGTGGGACGCCGAGAGCGGCAGGACCGTGTTCCGCGCCACCATGCCGCTCAAGGCGTTTCACAAGTACTCGAGGCTGCTGCGATTCGACGACCGCCAGTCGAGACCCGCGAGACTCGCCACCGACAGACTGGCGGCCGTGAGAGAGGTGTGGGACCTGTGGGAGGAGCGGCTGCAGGCCCTCTACAACCCGGGGCCCGAAGTGACGGTGGACGAACAACTGGTCCCGTTCAGAGGTACCGTCTATGCATCTGTGTACGTACGCGTAGCGTAGAGAGCACGGGCAGTCTATGTATCTGTGTTTGTACGCGTGGCGTAGAGAGCACGGGCAGTCTATGTATCTGTGCATAGAGAGCGGTAGCCGTCAATGTATCTGCGTATGTACGCGTGGCGTAGAGAGCACGGGCAGTCTATGTATCTGTGCATAGAGAGCGGTAGCAGTCAATGTATCTGTGTATGTACGTGTAGTAGCACGGGCAGCGGTAGCAATCGGCAGTAGTAGCAATGGGCAGCAGTAGCAATGGGCAGTGGCACGGGCGGCGGCGGCGGCGGCTGCGTGTAACGTAAACGCAGTGCGCCCCGATGGTGAGCCTGTAACGATGACGCTGCTGCTAATCTCCTGCTAATCTCCTCTCCCTCTCCTCTCCCTCTCCTCTCCCTCTCCTCTCCCTCCCCTCTCCCTCGCCTCAAGGACGCTGTCCTTTCCGACAGTACATTCCCAGCAAGCCGGCCAAATACGGCATCAAGTCGTGGGTGGCCTGCGACGCCAAGTCCAGCTACGCTTGGAAGATGCAAGTGTACACCGGCAAGGCGGCCGGCGGATGCCCCGAGAAGAACCAGGGCGCGCGCGTCGTCCTCGATCTGACCGAGGGACTGCCGGACGGTCACAACGTCACGTGTGACAATTTCTTCACCTCCTACGAACTCGGGCAGCGGCTCCTCGAGAGGAACCTCACCATGGTGGGCACGGTGCGAAAGAACAAGCCCGAGCTCCCTCCCGCGCTGCTCCAGTCCAAGGGCAGACAGGTCTCGTCCTCCAGGTTCGCCTTCACGCCCACCGCCACTCTAGTGTCCTACCTGGCAAAGAGAAATAAGAACGTGCTGCTTCTGAGCACGCGGCACGCGGAGCCCGACGTCAGCGATCGCCGAGACCGGAAGCCGGCCCTCATCCTAGACTACAACTGCAACAAGGGCGGCGTGGACAACCTAGACAAGGTGGTCGGGACCTACAGCTGCAGACGGATGACCGCCCGCTGGCCCCTGGTCATCTTCCACAACATCCTCGACGTGTCCTCCTACAACGCCTTTGTCATATGGCGAGAGATCAACCCCGACTGGATGCCCGGGAAGCGGAACAAGAGGAGGGTGTTCCTGGAGCAGCTCGGAAAGGCGCTCGTGAAGCCCTTGATCCAAAGAAGGCAGCGTCTCCCCCGCACCGAAGCCGCGTCCGCACTTGTCAAAGTCATACGGGGCGAGCGTGTATCCGCCGAGGCTCGTCCGCAGGCCCGCGAGCGAGCAGCCGGCCCGGCCGCCGCCGCCGCCCCGGCCGCCCCGCTGGGGGCGAGTAAGAGGAAGAGGTGTCAGGTCTGCCCACCCAAGAAGGACGCCAAGACACACACAGCGTGCTGCAGGTGTAAGAAATACATCTGCAAAGGCTGTTCACACCCATACTGTCACACTTGTGCCCACTGGGCCTTTAGCCAAGACGGGACAGAGTGACCCCGGGGGGGACACTGTGTGCTAGGCATAATAGAAGGACAACGGGAGGGTTATGTAACAACAACCATACCCAAAAGGCACAATATCCACAACCAAGGGAAGGTAGTGCAGGAGGGGGGGCGTTTTTAGAATCAATACCCAAACTCACACGGGGCCCAAGGGCAGTACGGGGGACAGCCTGTCACTTCGCACACAGGGCCCTTGGCCGTAATGTTGAATCTGTGAGTGTCCACCACAACCTCTCAGTTATCCAAAACTTTATGTTGTATCCTGTCTGTGGAATTTGGAGGCTGTGACAATAGATCCAGCTTTCAGTAGTGTAGCAAACCACGTATCAGTTATCCAACACTTGATGTTCTAGCCAACGCACTAATACAGGGAAGTACTTATAAGTCAGTTTGGGTTGTTACAAGAGTTTACATTTATCAACACTGGGGAAGAGGTATCAGCTATAACAAGTAGGACTATTATGGGTAACCTGTTCATCTTCGTTGCAACAATCCACTTGTCTCTATGTATGCATCTGTACGAAAAACACAGTGTAATCAGTGATGGACCTGTGCTTGAAGAAGACTACCTGGGTGTGGATGGGGGACTTGACCTTGACGGAGAATATCGTGGTATGGATGGGGGACCTGAGTTCTGAATCTGACACTGCTCCGAGAAAGTATGGGGGAGATGTAATTATCCTAACAGTTGAAATGTTATATTGTATTCATTTGGTACTATGGTGATGTGGACCTCTTTTATCAATAAAGTACAGTTGGTAACACTTGACAGTTGCTTGTCTGAGCATACTTTATTTTTTACTTGCATTCAACAGCATTATAAACTATAACAAGGCTACCCAAGCCCTCACAGTGAGCAAGCCTGGAAGCCTTCTAGGCTCCTGCGGCTTCTGTCAAGCTCTGTGTGTTTGATGAGGCTTTCCTTAGGCCCGCCCTATCATGACTCAGTCAGCAAGCATGGAAGCCTTATAGGCTCCTGTGGCTTCTGTTAAGCTTTGTGTGATTGATGACGCTTTCCTTAGGCCCGCCCTATTATGACTCAGTCAGCAAGCATGGAAGCCTTATAGGCTCCTGTGGCTTCTGTTAAGCTCTGTGTGATTGATGACGCTTTCCTTAGGCCCGCCCTATTATGACTCAGTCTGCAGAACTGTGGGTCTTTGACAATAGGGGCCAAAGCGATATATTAATGACCATACTGACGTCTCTCAGGAAGCAGAACAGAGTGTATAATGGCACATGGGAAATCAGAGTCTTTCTATACACTCAGATATTGTAATACAGCAAAGGAGAATGACAGTAGCGACGACTCGGACATTGACTTTGTTAGTGGCAGCACATGCAGAGAGCTGCAGTTCAACCCTGTTACAGTTGAAGATGCCCAGCTGCTGTGCACTAGGCTGAAGGTGCAGTGCAAGAAGAGGTCTCTCAGTCATACTGCGTCTGGTGTGTTAGGTGCTCCGTGTAAGAATGTGAAAATAAAAGGTGACGGAAATTGTTTCTTCAGAGCGGTCAGTGAAGCACTGTGTGGTACAGAGGAGTACCATGAGCCAATTCGAAATGCGGTGGTGCAGCAGCTACAGAGCAAACAACATATGTATAGGACCATCCTGAGAGTGTGTTACCGTTCAGTGTCAGAGTACATTACGGAGTCCAACATGAATTGTTTAGGTAGTTGGGCGACCGAAGTGGAGATTCAAGCAGCTGCAGACATGTTGGGGGTAAGCATATATACATACTATACCAACCGTTGGATTGAATACAGATCTAATGGTTTAGAGGTGTCTAAGCAGGGCATATATTTGGAGAATAGTCGGAACCATTACGAGACAGTCGTTTGTGTCAAGAGGCCTCAGACTCAGTCTTGTTACGGTTACTGCCAGGGTTATGAGATTGGGAACAGCCATATACCACAAGCAGTTAGGTCCTCAGGCTCCAAATCATCTGATTCCGAAAGCAGTTCGGGAGCGGACATGGCAGGTGACTACGAGGATTGGATGTGTGATGATTATCAGGACAATTGTCAAGAGGACTATACCCATAACCGAGATACTCCCGGTGCTGACATGGAGGATACCAGAGACCAAGAGGCTGAAACCAGTCCCCGTTCAACCGATAGTCTTGTGGACTACGACATTTACGATTCCGAGGAGTCAGACTACGAGGTCCACACCCAAGACGTCGACAGTGAACAGCTCTACAGTGAACAGGTTGACGACGAAGAGGTGGTCTACTGTGAAGAGGTCTATGGTGAAGAGGTTGACACCGGCGCTGTCGTGGAATGTGAAGAAGTCGATGATGACGAGGTGGTGGACTGTGACGACGTGTACGATGAAGAGGTTTACGACGACGAGGTGGTGGACTGTGAAGACGTGTACGATGAAGAGGTTGACGATGGCGAGGTGGTGGACAGCAACGAAGGCTACAGCGAAGAGGGTGGCGAGTTACAGGTTTACTGTGAAGATGGTCACGACTCGATTCCAGCTGTGGAAGATTCGAGAAAGCAACATTTGATGGAAAGCATGCTTAGTTGGTCTATACTGAACACATCATGGCATTCCTTCCTAGAATGGCTGGGGGAGCGCTGGTGGGGATCAGTCTCTAAAGAGCAGATTATCACATTCATGGATACATCTAACAGTCGCAAAGGGGACATTGTCGTCGCAGCACACTTCGGTGGCATGCAAGGAGGAGTGTGTTCGATTATGGTGAAGACACAGGATTCAGTCATGACCTTTACTGTTGTTATTAGTCGAGGCAGGTACATCTGTACCGATATGGTACAAGGTCTATTTTCAACTCCTATTGACATTATGAAAGTTCTGGTGCGTAAACTGGGAGAAGGACACTTGCTACGTAGACCCAGGTGGATGGCTCATGACCCCAAATACTTTGCTATGACACAAATTGTGGACGAGCTGCGTTATATTGTAAAGCTGATAAAAGGCTCATGGTGGGGAGCTGCATTCCTCAGTTTGGAAATGTCCCCACCACATGGTAAAGTGATAGAGCTTCTACGAATGAGGACAAACAAGCACACCAACCCAGCTGCCGCAATCCATTATATGAATGAGGACAGTTTGGGATACCTGTTTGATATTGTAACTGCCAAGGGAAAGAGATTCAAGGTGACGTTTGATAACTTGGGGTTTACGATTGGGACAGGTGTACACTTTCCATATATCACATCTATTCTTTCCCGCATCTGCTGCCTTGAAGATGCAACCTTTGTTGCCCGACCAAAGAACCACATCTTTGGGGATGAAGGCCTGGAACGTCACCCAGGTGTCACAGATGCCAGACACAATGTCTAGAGTAGGAAAGATATAGGTGGAGAGCATATGTAATCACTGTCATATCGCTTGGTAAATGTGCCATTACAAAGTGCTTGTGGTGTATTATTCAATGTCCATATCCTTCTGTGAATAAAGACAATAATATCCTGAGCAAGAATACCAGGTCACATTTATTTACAGAGTACATAACATTTACATACATCCATATCAAAAGTAGGACATAGTGGCAGCTCAAAAATGAATAAAATGGGTTCAGTGTAGTTAGATCTCAACACATTGCAACCTAGTCATCTCCATCATCATAATCTCCATCCGCATCAGCTCCATCCTCATCATCGGCCATATACTTGAGCGAAAGAGACATAACCACATTACCAACAAGTCATACACACAAGCAAAAGTGTCATCACAGTATACACTACCATATCTACCATTTCATCTTCTGCATTGTTCAACTGGGGAAGAGGAGGTAATGCTAGGTGAGGTTGAGGCCGGTTGACGACTTCTGGGGGCAACAGTGGAGGAGCTTGTTCCAAGACAAGGTTCCTAGGTCCCTCATCGTCAGACGATAGTATGTAATCACTCTCCTGAATGTGTATTACAGACATGGGAAATGTATCACTTATACATGGTATACTTTACAACAGTGAATGAAAGGACATCAAACCGAGTACCTACAGAACGGGTCAGGATTATGGTAGATACCTGTGGAATAGAGACGAGTGTTAGAATCAGTACAAGTTAAATGCCTGTGATGAGTATGGTCTATGAAAGAGGTGTCTATAGAGTATGATATAACATGCGTCTCTCCTACCAGGCTCAGCTCGCTATTGTCAGTTTCTATACCACTCTCCTCTGACATGATTAGAGGTCGGAAATGCACAATTGCCTGAGGTAAGGAGATATAGGTCCATGATTAGCTGTTAAATGCGACAGTTGCAGTAGGTGTCACAGTTAAACACCTTTTCATGAGTGGGTTAAGTTACGGGTTAGGTGTGGTTGTACAGAGGTGAAAGCTGTTCGTAAGGCTGCATGTGATCATAATCATGATGAGCAACTAGCCACGTCTCTAGCAACAACAGTTAGAAAACATAAGGCCCTTTCCTGGGGTTGGTGAGAGTGTGCGGCTTTGGGGTATGGTTCCACTTTTCCTACTATTTACAATGGCTGAATCACAAGAACTATGATACCAATTACATACACATAGCAAAATAGGTAAGTGGTTGGAAGATGGCCTATATGGGGAGAAGACAATTCGACTCACTCCGTGTCGCTAAGCAAAGGAAATATGGCAACTGGCCTCTATTGAACAGATCCTGGCTTCCACTGGTAGAATGGCTGGGTGAGAGGTGGTGGGGCTCCGTCTCTAAAGAGCAGCTAATGTCATCCCTAAATAGATCCGAAGTTACTGTAGGAGCTATTGCCATCACGGCCTACTTTGGTGACATGCAGGGAGGAGTGTGTTCCTGTATGGTGAAGAGCACTGACAATACTCTCATCCCATTTGATATACACGTCACCCAAGGCTATTACAAATGCACTGAGTTCCTAGACTGGGACAGAGGTGACCCTGTTCAGCTAATAACCGATGTGCTTAAAGCAGTCCCAAGCGGTTACTTGATGGCTAGACCAAGAGACATACCTGATGAACAGAACAATTGGTCTGGCAAATGTGTAGTGGAAGGGATGCGTGAAATGATACAGCTACTAGAGGGTGCATGGTGGGGACATTCGACGGGCAGTTCCCCAATGTCATCAAATCACATTGAAGTTATACAGGACCTAAAAAAGATGGAAGATGAATACCCCAAGCCAGCTGCAGCGATCTGTTACATGGATGAAGAGGAATATGGATACCTCTTCGAAATTGTAACAGCAAAAGGACAACCATACAAGGTCACGTTTGATAAGTCTGGGTTTGTGCTTGATACAGATATACACTTTAACTCAATGACAAGTTTGCTGGACCATATGACAACGGTTGTAAAGGTTTCCTTTGTACCAAGACCCCTTTCTACAACACAGGACCTGTGCATGAGCAAGATGGATGTAACAGGAGGGAGAAGGAGGGGACCAGTGGAGACAAGTGGAGGCCTACCCAGTCTCAAACGTTCCATACAGACTAGCCCGTATGACCAGAGGTATAGGCCATGACCATTGTATTACTGTACATCTCAATTAATATTTGTGACAGTATATGTGTCAATGTAATATACATTACATATCATTGTTTTGACATGCAATCAATAAAGTGTATCACCAGTCATGTCAGAGCCTTGTTCTTTTTATTCACATACATTACAAAGAGCAGTACCGTTGCAACTACACATGTTTCACAAAGTCATTATAGCTGGGCTATCCACCCGGTACTGCTTCATCCAACCGTGTCTGTGCTATCCACACAAGCTTACTTTCTCCATCCCTGTCTGTTTATCTTCCCGTCACCTGGGCACTCATCCAACCTTGTCTATGCTGTCCACACAGCCTCATCCAACCCTGTCTATGCTGTACACACAGGCTTACTTTCTCCAGCCCTGTCTGTTTATCTTCCCTTCACCTAGGCAACGGCTCTATTTGTTTATCCAGCTCTGGGCACTCGTCCAACTGTTTCTGTGCTGTCCACACAGGCTTACTTTCTCCATCCCTGTCTGTTTATCTTTCCATCACCTGGGCACTCATCCAACCTTGTCTGTGATGTCCACACAGGCTCATCCAACCTTGTCTGTGCTGTCCACACATGCTCATCCAACCTTGTCTGTGCTGTCCACACAAGCTTACTTTCTCCATCCCTGTCTGTTTATCTTCCCGTCACCTGGGCACTCATCCAACCTTGTCTATGCTGTCCACACAGCCTCATCCAACCCTGTCTATGCTGTACACACAGGCTTACTTTCTCCAGCCCTGTCTGTTTATCTTCCCTTCACCTAGGCAACGGCTCTATTTGTTTATCCAGCTCTGGGCACTCGTCCAACTGTTTCTGTGCTGTCCAACTCTCTGTGTTTACCCAACCGAGCATTACAGGGAGGCAGTTAAATAGCAAGGTCTGTTCTTAGGATCTGTTAACAGTTTGCCTCTCTCAGCACTGGGGAAGAAATATCAAGTGTGCATTCGAAATGACTGGGATGGAAGTGACCTATGGAAACTGGCCTCTATTGGACAGATCATGGCTTTCATTTGTAGAGTCACTGGGTGACCACTGGTGGGGTTCCGTATCTGAGGAACAAATGATATCTTTCCTCAATAGACCCGAGGTGAAGGTGGGAGCTTTTGCCATAGCGGACTACCGTGGAGCGGAGCCCGGAGGAGTGTGTTCATGTATGATGAAGACAGGGGATTGTGACATTATCTCATTCGCCATATATGTCACTGGAGGCCGTTACAAATGCACCGACTTCCTAGAGTGGGAATACAGTCAACCAGCAAAAATTATAGAAGACATGATTGCAAATTACCCAGGAGGGTACCTGATGGCTAGACCTAGAGCCATACCTGGTGGTCAAAGCAAGGGGACTTGCATACGTGTAGTGGAAGAGATGCATACTATGATACAGTTACTAAAGAGTGCATGGTGGGGACTGTCTCTTGGGCAGTCGCCAAATGGTAGGTCCCCAGGGTCAAGTGAGCACACTGCCTTGTTAAACAGTCTAAAGAGTATGCAAAGTGAAAACTTCAACCCTGCTGCTGCAGTATGTTACATGGATGAACATCGCTCTGGATACCTCTTTGACATTGTAACAGGGAAAGGAAAGGTATACAAAATCATGTTCCATGGGTCTGGCTTTCGATGTGGGACCAATCTACACTTCTACACCATAGGAGAGTTGATTGACTACATGAGAGGGGCTAGGAATGTAACTTTTGTGCCACGACCTTCCCCCTAATGTGAGGGGAGACAATGACAAGGATGGAGTAGGATCGAAGGACACAAGAGGGTTCGATATTCTCAGCACAAGGCTATGGATATGAATAGTGAACTCTTTTCATAACATACTCTGTAAGATATTATACAATGTTACAGCTAGAGTGTACTTTTTCTTGAAATGAATAAACCAAATCAATGGTGTCTTTTGCCTTTATTCAATATATTTGTGAAACATTACTGTATAACATAGTCCTCCTGCACATATCACGCAATTGTTGTTAACCCATACATGTTGCCCCATAGTAAAAGTTATACCAATCCCTTAAAGACATATGGTTATTCAACATAAACTTCAACTGGGTTCTCCTGATCAACACCTCGGTGCTTAACTGTGTGACAGTAGAAAGACTGTCAATGTCTTCTTCCTCACATCCCTCTGCAAGCCTCAGCCCATGGATGAGTTTGGTGTATATGTCCCAGAGTGTTGTTCCATAGAGTATGGTGATTGAGAGATGCCCAGTGATTTCACCTATGTTTTCAGAGGGGCTCTGGATCAAGACTTTGATGTGAGGCCTATTTTCGTCTACAATGGCAATGTTGTCCGCGTACTCGCTCATGGTCTGGTACAGTGCGGAGACGTATTTCATCACAGCATATGGGATGACAATACCCCCACCATACATGTGTCTAGGAGGGAAAGATGTACAGTCGAGGTCTTGGAAGGCTCGCGGGGTTGCCATTGCCATCTCCTGAGTGACTCTGTGGAGAATTCCAAGGTCGTCGAGGGAGACAGATCGCCAAAGAGCTAGGACATTTCTGAGAGCATCATAGTCCTTGTCAGTGCCGAGTTGATGGGAAGGTACGCACACGTAGCTGTCTGCACACTGGGGGAAAGAAAAGGATGCTATTCCACTGGGTCCCCTGGTAATGCTGACAAAGCCTTTCGCCGAACACAGGCCGCATATGAATTGAAACTCCCCTCGGGGAGAAGCGACCAGAACGTCTAAAGCTCCTTTCGCTCTGTCCGAGGCCCAGAGACTTTTTGACATCATGAAGGCTAAGACATTGATGAGAGCCTGCCTGTTGTCGTCATCATAGACAGATAGGGTTCGATTGAAAGGCACTGTGTCCGTGCCAGCTATCTTGATACAGGAGCCACCGTTAATGTCAACGTTCCACTGGGATGAAAGTTTAGATGGATCATTAGTCAGGATCCTTGTCTTGTTGTCATTGAGGACAGTGAACTTGACTGGTATTTTGTCCAAGGTGCCTTGCTTGTATGCGGTAACTGTCATGTTGTCAATGATGAACAGAGTGCTGCAGTCTCCAAAGGGTATGAGCCCTTGCAAGTCAATCTTGAACATGGTAGGCTGATGTGCTTCACTGACCTTGTTCATTGTATGGGTGAACACATACTCCTTCTGACTGAAAGACATCTTTACCCGTGCTTGGGATGCTAAAGGTATACTATCACCGGTCTGTACTCAATGCATGTATACGAAATGGTATATACAGTGCTTTTCGTCTCGATCACGAGAGCCACCGTCTTTCATTGACACACCGTCCTATCCTTCTCTTCTTGTCTTCACCGTAGACACGCTGGATAAGCCTGTGACCGGGGATATTGTTGGTGAACAGGTCCTTGTAGAAGTTTTTACAACCGGTGCAATGATACGTAACCACCCTGCAGTCAGAGGGAGGACGTCTCCTCTTTCCGAGCGTGGCCCGGACAGGGGTGATCCATTTTTTCTCCTTAAAGGTCTCGATCCAGGTTCTCATGACTTTTGCGTCGGCGCAACAGTACGGCATGATGCAAAGAACAGATTCTGGGTACATAACGGGCCCAGAGCTGAACGCGTCAGGGGTCTGTATCTGCAACATGAGTACAGTCTGATACAGAAGGCCTGCCAGGTCAACTAGAGTCCTCTCGCACAGCTCGCTTCTCACTATGGAAAGCCTACCAGTAGTAGAGTAGGTGATCCCAGCGTCTTGCAACATGACAATCGGCAACGAAAGCAAGATGGAGGCGTCAGAGCAAGAGTCGTTGTCGACAAGGGACAGTATGCCTTCCGATATGGCTTCCGTGAGCCTTTTCCCGAGCGAGGCGCTTAGGTTCCTGTAGACATCACGGGGCTGTAGGGACATGTCCTTGGTGATCACATTGCTGCAGACCTCGAGTTTCTCACCGGGCAGACGCGCCACAGTTTCCCTGTTGATCCTTAGGTGCTCCAACTCACTACTACCGCAGACGGGTATCATGTGTTCAGGGCAGTTGTTCATTACCGCGTTGAAAGCCGTGGTTGCCCTCTTCAACCTCTGTCTGACTGAGGAGATTGAGGTGAGCAAGTGCTCTTTGCAATCATCCAGGCTGTGGGAGCCAAGGGCAGAACTGTACATGTAGCGGGGTAAGCAGTAGTCTATAATGCAGTGAGCTAAAAGCTTTCCAGAGCGGTTCACCAAGATAGAGTCAGCATAGTGAGCTATCAGCACCCTGGAGTTGGCGAAACATTTGTTGAAAGGCTGGTAGGGGTGTGAAATGATCTCTGTGTAAGACGAGGAATCGATTGGCGTTAGGGTTCTGGGGGCCGGGGTGTGATGCTCCTCCGTGTTGTCATCTCTAACGGGTTTGGACCCGTGTTCATTATCACCGTCAGACACCACGCTTGTGTCGGAACGCTTGGCCTCGCATATGAGCGATCCACCGAACATGGCCGTGATACACCCTGTGTTAGCCTGGAGGTTCAAGGGGTATCTGTAGAAGGCTGCTTCGCAAGGGTTACACTTGTGATACTCGGGGCATTCGACTGGCTTGACAGAGAGTCCTGTAATGTGCTGTAGCCACGTCTTCACAGTTTCTAGGTAGGTCGTTTTAACACTGGAGTTGGCTACCTGCAAGCGATCCAGTGTTTGTTGACTAAAGTGCTTGTTCTTTGATGATTTGATGAGACTGCTCCAAGGAAAGAACCCTGCTGCCATCTTGGACGCGATGAGTTGCGATGCTTTGCACGCTAACAGGTCTCTGAGGATGGCTTCCTTGCGCGAGAACATGTGGTTCATGCAGTATTTCCAGTCCTTGTACAGTGTTCTCACTGTGATGGTGTCGCTCGACGCAGACTCGTAGCCCTGTACGGGAACCAGTGTCGTAGAGACCGCAGAGAACCCAGAGTCCAGCTTCAACGTTATAACATCGTCCACTCGGTAAGAGGTGAGGAAGGAGCTAGCTCGATGTAAGTCTAACCACTGCCCGTGATCGTCCAGGATCGGTTCCCTCTCCAGGTATAAGATTACATCTCCAGCCTTGAGCTGGTGCCAGGGAGAGGTTGAAAAGCAGGACAACACGTCAGTCTCCAGTTTGACACAGTCTCCCCTCATGACGCAGGATATGAAGGTGTCCGTCACGGCAGAATCACAAGGGGAGCGCATACTTTTGAAGGCCGACAGCCCCCTGACCTTTACGGAGATCGAAGACAGATCACCCTTGTCGTCTAGGTTGTGACTGAGAGCCACGTAGGTCTTCTTAGCTACGTGACAGTAGACCGAGCAACTGTTTTCATACTCCAGCTTGACTCTCCTGTCTTTAACGAAGGGCCCTGTGACATCCGCAACTTCTTCGGACCCAGGGACTCTTGCCACAAAGACGGGATATCCTTCCTTGGTGAATGTTCCTTTCGGGTCTCTGGCTACATTTCGGTGTGTGTTACCTCTGCCTATCACGTACATCCTCTCGAGAGTGTCCTCAACCAAGGCAGTGTGCACGTAGTCCAGAAAGGCAGGCACCTGGGAGCCAGCCCTCTTAAACATGTCACCCACAGCCTTCCGGCCATCACAGGCAAAGCTCTCGAGGAGTTTGATGTCAGTGTCCCCGGACCGGGGCGTATCTGTTCTGTGCACGACTACATCAGACACGTCCCTTTCGGGGATGTCCCGGGGACCGTATCCGACTGAGACCATGACACTGTCAGTGTCTCCGTAGACAACAGGGCAGCTGTGCTGGTAGAACGTAGACACACAGTTGTTTACAACGGCAATCTGTTGCCTGCCGTGGCCAGATATGAGAGGCCCGCAGGGACGAGGAGCCGTTCCGTAGAAGGAGTTGGCTAGGACTTTACACTCTCCCTCCTGTAGCTTGTAGTAGACCCGCTCGGCCTCGCTGATGTCAGGGTTCTTGAGTTTCCTCTTGAACTCAGCTCGCTGGTTGAGATAGTACTCTACCGAGGAAGAGAATATGCCCGGGGCACGGATGAAGCAGCCTTGGGTCTGGTCGTACTTGAGAATGAGCGATGCGTACTGAAACCCCTCAGCCTCCCAGTTGTAACACACCCAACCCGATAGATCGTGGGGAAAGTCAACGGGAGGCCAGGGGATGGTGGTCTCAGGTGAGATGTTGAGAGCGCACATGATCGAGGGGTACATACTGGAGAAGTCAAAGGACAGCTCCAGACCCATGCCGGGCCCCGAGTAGTGTAGGCCAGTGAGTGGGTCACACACAGATCCTCCCTTCCACATGTCACTGTCACCATTGTCTGAGGCGAGATTAGGATCCCATCGCAGTCGGCTGTTCAGTTCCATGCCCAGGGGTCCCGCTTTCACTCTGAGGGTATCGAGTGTAAACTTGAGCTGGGGGATCTGAACCGAGTGAATGCTCTGCACAAAGCCGCAAAAGTTATCCCCTCTCCCGTGTACCACCACGTCTATATTGAGAGTGGCCCTACATCGATGAAACAGAGTTGATACTGGGTTGAGAACTTTAGCCAGCCTGGCGCACAGCTGTGAGTCGACCAAGTTGTAGACGAGCACGGCAAATAGACTCCTACCTCCGAGTCTGATCATCTCGTCCATGCTAGAGTAACCCACGTCCGCTAGCTTGCAAAGCTTTCTGGTGTCCTTTGGAACCTTTCTGTGTAGCTTCCTGACCTTGGAGATGACAAAGGGTGCCACGTCGTTCAACTTCATGCTGGTACACGCAAACTTTATATCTCTGGTCCCCGCCATCCTGTACAGATCTATGATGTTCATACCGCAGCTGTTCATCTTGAAGTGGCCCAGCTTGGCCTTGTCTTTGTTGAACGTTTGGATGTGCACAGATATCAGTTGGAGCTTGTACTCGGTCAAGGTTCCGTTGAGCAACACAGAGCCTACGCTCTTCAGCATCTCCTTGTACATATCAAGGTAACGTACGTTTTCAAACTGGAAGAACGGTACCATGTCATGGGCCAGGGCCTTGGTGACAAAGAGGCCGTACCAGGCTCGCAATAGCGAGGCTCCTCGTTCCTGGGTAACGGCGTCTCGGAACTTGGTGTAATCCGATTGAGTGTAAAAATGCACACGCTGCTCGATCACTCTCACATCGAATTCGGCGTTGAACACGTACAGCAGTTCTATGCCGTACTTGTACAGCAGTTGGATCATCTTCTCCAGGACTGCGAGTTCTCCGGAGCACGGGTAAAACATAATCCTTCTGACATCGTCTATACCGGCACCCCTGGCTAGTTCGTGGTCAGCCTCTGGTTGGTGGTTGTGTGTTACCTTACATTTGTTATAGACAACTATCAGCTTCTTCCTGTGGTGGTCAGGTGAAGTCTTGGGTATGTGGGAGTTGAGGATCACGAGAGAGATGCAGGTTATCTCGTGCTGCTGACCTGGCATGTCAGGAGATAGAGTAGGGATAGAGACGTGCTTACTATGTTTTGGCAATTGTGACCTGCCAGTGTCTAGCATGTGAACCAGCTTAGTCCTGTACTCTGTCATGCCCTCGACCGTACGCTCAGTGCAGTAGGGGAACCTGTAGGCGAATGAGTCGCATCTTAGGGACATGTCTCGGTATGATTTGTCAAACACGGTCTCAATGTCCAGACACGCTGCCTTGTAGAAATAGGCCACGTGTTTACTGTCAAAGAGCTTAGTCTCAGCCTCAGACAGGTCGTGATCATAGATGAGTTCGGATACTGAGAGCACCTGGTTCAGCTTGTTTGCAGACATGAAATAGACCCTACCGAACATGACATTGGAGCACAAGGCAGGCGTGTTACCGTCTCGAGCAATGTAGTAGCCCTTGTCGGGGCAAAAGTCTCCGAAAGTGAGTGCTCCCCTTACAGATTCTACATACCTTTTGGCCAAGGATATACATTTAAGCGGGAAAACGAGAGCATTTACTTTCCGCTTAATGTCATCATGGAGAACGTGGACGTTCACTGGCTCAGCAGCAAAGTGTTTAGACCAATTTCTACCAACCAGCTCCCAGGTCTCTTCCTCGCCATCCTGATCGCGACCCAAGTCTAGGTCATAACCCACAACAGGAGCTATACCAGTAACTTTGAAGTGTACCGTAGTGTAGATTTTGATATCTCGAGCCTGCACCACCAACCCTCTGCATAACAGCGCCTCCTCCTGTCTGTTAAAGAGGACAGACTTGATCATCACCCCTACCAGATTAGGTTCAAGGTCAGGGTTTACAACTCTACGCTCGGGGTAGATGTCAGGAAAGTAATCCACGAAAGGCACGGCTTTGTTCATGATTGTTACTCAAGAGACCTAGGGGACTTTATTTTACAGAGTGTAGTCACATATTTTCGTAGAACTACTGTTCAGTGACAACCTGAAACCCTTTGTATGGTATCAAGCATCCAACTGATGCTAAGATATCAAATGTTGAACTAAGGAGCATATGGAGAGCAAAGGATGAAAGATCTTAATCGAAACCAAGTACAGACCTACACAACCAGGGCTGAATTATCCGTTCAGGGCTGAATTACCCATTTGTGACCAAGTCTGAGGTACCCGACCACGGCTGGCTCATCACAACAGAGCTGAGTTATCCATTTGCGACCAAGTCTGAGGTGCCCGATCACGGCTGGCTCATCACAACAGAGCTGAGTTATCCATTTGCGACCAAGTCTGAGGTACCCGACCACGGCTGGCTCATCACAACAGAGCTGAGTTATCCATTTGCGACCAAGTCTGAGGTACCCGACCACGGCTGGCTCATCACAACAGAGCTGAGTTATCCATTTGCGACCAAGTCTGAGGTGCCCGACCACGGCTGGCTCATCCGAGCAGAGCTGAGTTATCCATTTGTGACCAAGTCTGAGGGGCCCGACCACGGCTGGCTCATCCGAGCAGAGCTGAGTTATCCATTTGAGACTAAGTCTGAGGTGCCCGACCACGGCTGGCTCATCCGAGCAGAGCTGAATTATCCATTTGTGACTAAGTCTGAGGTGCCCGACCACGGCTGGCTCATCCGAGCAGAGCTGAATTATCCATTTGTGACTAAGTCTGAGGTGCCCGACCACGGCTGGCTCATCCGAGCAGAGCTGAATTATCTGTCTCCAGTCACATGCTCATCTATCCGAACACGGCTGACTTATCCAAATACGAGACACTGACTTCTCTGTTCAGAGCTGAAGTGTCCGATCCAGTCACGTGCTCATGTATCCGAACACGGCTGACTTATCCAAATACGAGACACTGACTTCTCTGTTCAGAGCTGAAGTGTCCGGTTCAGTCACGAGCTCATCTATCCAAACACGGCTGACTTATCTAACTCAGACAAACTGACTTCACTGTTCAGAGCTGAAGTACCCTGTCAAGGACATGAGGTTTAGTGTAACATGTATGCCAAGGAGTTAGGAAGTATGCTCTAGGGCTCTCAATTGTGTTAGACCAGAGAAGACAACACTATCAAAGCATGGCCACTAAGAAAAATACAACGGTGTCAACCTATTGTAATGTTTTGCCTCACAGACAAGCAAATACAGCTGTGTTAGAAACAGTGAACGTGCCTTCCAATAGGAGAGCCTTCTTCTTAGCGGTTGACAATGACATACTACACGATAGGATATCAGATGAGCTGTCTTTCGGAGCGTTGTCACCAAAGGACAGAGCTACTTTCCAATTTCTCCTTTACCTGACATATTGCTGCAAAGGCGAGGTTCTCCAAGTGACTCTGGAGAACACAGATTTCTGCAGTATGTCACCACCTATCAGAGAGGATTTTGCTCAGGGGCGCCTTTTCTGTTTTATCCTAGACATGAGTAACGAGGAGGCATGTGAAACAAATACGCCGTCGTCTAGCCTCGGTGTACAGTCCCAGTTAAGCACACTGGCCGCCTCTGGTGATACGGATGGGGATGTGTCCAGTACCCAGTTGCTCAGACTCATGAACATGAGTGTGAACATGGATGTGTTCAGAGGAGATGGCGCCAGGTCTGACACCAATTACGACACGTCCCCACATCAAGCAACTGACAATGAGATGACAGAAGCCTTTGAGGAGGCGTTCAACGCTTTCATGCGACTGCAATTGGTTAGGAAAAGGGCATCATCCGTCAACAATGCTATGATAGTGATGAGAGACAGCAAGGGAGAGCTAGGCTCCATGTTCGACTGGGTGGATATCCGCAGTGATACACTGAATGCTACCAAGGTGGATAGGAAGAAGGTGAAGGAACTCCAGGGTTCCATGTACACCCCAGCCTGTCAGTCAGGGAGGCAGGTGGTTTCCTTACCGGAGTCTATAATGGACCTAAATCTCAATGTTCTGGAGACCTCCATAGGGAGGATCACAGACAGTACAAGCAAAGGTGAATCCAAGAACCTGTTCCTAGCAATCATGTCTAAGCTGACGTGCGTGCAATGGCTGAACCAGAAGGTTGTTGAAACGTGCTACAACTCGACCATTCCAGAGGATGTGAGATTTGTGGAAAGACTGAAACGTTTCACGGTCGATCTCAACAGGTCCTCTGGAGGCATGGAGGTTGACATCAGAGGTCTCTTGGTATTCAGGTACTCTGTGGAGAAACTCATTGACAGGGAGAACCCGGACCTATTTCTCAACTCTCTGATCCACAGGCACATGCCCGTCACCAAGAGCCGCATTGCCAGGGTATTACGTGATGTAAAGAGTAGACGCAGAACTAAAGCTATCGCGTCTTTGCTGAGGAAAGGACAGTGTTATTGCAAGACGAGGCTCACCAAGGACCACATTGGAGCGTGTAGCGGAGAGTGTCAGACCTCATATTCTTGTTTCTACAACGCCTCAGAGGATCACCCCTTCATTGTGAGTAAAGACGACCACAGCTACTACTTTGCGCACCTGTACCCTCATCTGGGTAAACTGGAGCGCCTCAGCAAGGAAATGAAAGTCAGGTACAGAGGCCGCAGACAGTTCGAGAGCATAGTGGATATGGTGTTCAATATCCTTGTCAGGCACCAGTTCAGTGTGAAAGACTCACTATACCAAGGTTTGACAGACGTGATAGACGACAAAATGAGAAACTCGAGCTTGTCTCTCGGTCACGACCTCACCGAGATACACGAGTCGTTATACCTGGCGCCTGGAAATGACGATGACTGTCCGGAGCATTCGGACCCTCTGAATCCGGTGAAAGTGTACGACCAAGCATTGGTGCGCTACTTGTTCTGTGACAGCCTTCAAGTGGGAAGGTTGTTTCAGGCGTCTACGACGTTCAATTACATTATCACCAACACCGCTCCCAGGTACACCATCGAACGGATTATGCTCTTAAACGTTACGGGTCCCGGTGAAGGTAAGAGTTACGCAAACAACGTGCTAAACTACCAGTTCAGGACGGTGAAAGGCTGCATAGAGACGCTGACGTCTTTCACCCCGCAATCCTTCAAGTACAAGCAGAAGAGGAACTCGTGTGTAGTCATGATAGACGACGCTCATATATCACACGAGAAGAACTTGAAATCAGTCGACAAAGAGTCCAACGTGATCCCCAATACGTTCAAGAACCTGTTAGACACCAGCGTACTGGAGAGCGATGTGGTAACCAGAGACATGAGCAGCGGCAAGGTGGACACCGTGAAGTACCACGCTGTCCACAACTGCGGCTTTGTGTGGAACACCAACACAATGGGCTTTGTGAGCGACGCTTGGGCCGACCGGTGTCTGATCATGGAATCTGAGTTTCCCGAGCATGTAACTCGCACGCGTAGCACCAATCAGATACAGGACACAGTAGTCAAACTCAAGATGGACCGTATAGCTGCCGTGTGTCTGTATAGGCAGAACCTGATACAGTCAGCGACCATGATTGCAGAGTCCGAGATAATGCAGTTCGGCGTGAGGTTCGACACCAGCAGGGATGCATGCCTTGCGGCATTATACGGTAGTCACATTGTGTGCACGGGAGTCGTCAGTCGGAGGGTTTCGTTCTGCATCAACCAGCTTGTGTTTGCTGAGGCCATGAAGTTGGCATGCCACTTTGTCTTTGACATATGGATCCCTCCGTGGACAGAGATTCCAGATGAGAAGGATTATCCCCACCTGAGGGGTTACATGAAGCAGATGAACAAGAACAGGCTGAAAGCTCTGAACCAGCTTTCCTTCGGACAGATCTGCCTAGAGACCAACGCTGTCTACAAGCTGTGCACTGCGGCCTGTCTTCCGGACATATGTCCCCGTGCGGTCGACATACAGGGTCACTTTGCCTGCAAGGTGCTAGGGTACATCTTAACCCAGATCCATGAGCAGCAGCTGAAGACTAGTTTGAAAAATGGACACCTGTCCATTTTGGGTATAGATGCTATGTTTTTCTCTGATAAAGAGATCAAGGGTGGCAACGATGTTGCGAACGGGATGCTTTTGCTGTGCTCCACATGCAAGGTCCCGGCTCGGCAGGGTACGAACTCTGCTATAACAACTTACAAGCTGTGTACGTACAGATACGCCACGAACCACAATGCTCCGCATATCAGGAGAGGAGCCTCGAATCATTGCAAGAAAGTAGGTTCTGTCACAGTTCCACTTGAAGCGGTATATGATATCCTTGCCCTATACGCTCCAAGGTCTCACTCGGGCTTTTGGGATCAGTTGGGTGAAGCTATGGTGGAGGCTTACGAGAAAGGAGACTTCCAGGACGTGAATGCTTTCGGACAGTTTGCCAATGAAAGCAGTGAAGATCAGCCGCCTATGCCAAGATTGATATTCACCTTGGACTTCAACAAGGATCCGCTGCGGTCCGTAATACTGGAAGCCACGGCTGCAATAGAACCACTAAACGAACTCACTTTCAACAAGTGCGTGCTGGGAGGGGAGACTTTCCAGTGCTCTGCTCCCTTGTATTATGGGGGGGTTGTCAGAAAGGCAATGTCTCCGAATGCACCTAAGGAAGCCTATGATAAAAGACACCTGAAAGAATCTAGACTAGGCCCGAGCGGCACCTTTCACGGACCCAGACTGAGCGTTTACTCAGCGGAGTACTCTGGTGTACCCGTGAAAAACGTTAGCTCGTTTTGCACCACACGGACCGTGTATCACCAGGAAAAGATACTGTTGAGAGTGAACCGTGATACTCGCGGTCACTTAGCTGAGTTAGAGGAGGATTGGGAGTGGAAAGACGCGACCGACGTGTTCAACAAGGTTCACGGCACTGACGTGTTCTCGGTTGAGATGTTGAAACGGGACTACGCTGCCACAATGGTGGATGTAAAGGGAGAGTTGATAACCGCAAGGCCTTGGCATTCCCAGAAACTCTGTGCCATGACAACTGGACTGCTCGAGGCAAACGGGCGCTCAGCACTTGCCCTGAGAAAGGGTATGAGGCCTGCTAGTGACACACAAGAATGTAGGACTCAGAAGCAACGTCTTGAGCAAGTACCCAGGACAAGTAGCAAGGGACATAAAAGGACAAATAATGAACACCAGCACAGAGGCTCTGTGGAAAGGCTGAGAGTGGAAAAACGAAAACGCCCCAGGTTCGAGGGTGTAGACAACAGCTGAGACTAATGTGAGCTCAGATGCCCATGTAAATTGGTAGACCCTGAGTGGTTGTTGTGACATATAACAAAAAGACCATGTAAATAACACCATGTAAATAAAGTGTACATGCAACCCAGTAACCTCTGTATAGTGATTATGTTATTATATCACCCTCTTTGATATGATAGGACAAATGTCCTTTATGGGCATGACAGATTATGACTGGGTGAAGAGATCACACGTTGGACAACTGTTTACTTCGCTTTCATTTATCATGTGTAATAAGCAGTGACATTGGGTACAAAAGGGTCTACATCTCAGACATATTCAGTCATTGACTGCAGGCACATAGACTTGTTCACACATACAACCAACGACAACCTGGTTAAATGTAAAGCTATCTATATCAGTCCACAGTGTTCACAGTGTTCCCAGTGATCACAGTGAACCTTATGCTCTCTAAGTTACATTTCCATAAAGTCATACTATTTTATAATACATTACAGACTACATTGGACTGTGTATCATACAGCATGTATTCTCGGTCTAGATCTCTTCAACAGCACCGACGAGAGAGGCGAGAGAGGCGGGAGAAGGTTAAGCTCAACCCTCTAGTTAGTAGGTGCCTCAGGGCCATGGGAATGTCCCGTTTTGCCATGTCGTTTGAGAACACGAGTTTCATCCAGTTCATCCGCATGCCTGTGGATCAGTACAGGGTGTACGGGGATGATTTTGTCAGCTCTTACACAGCACTGCTCGAGAGGATAGAAGCTCTATGTGCCAGCGCCTTCTTGATGCTAGATGACATGAGCACAACCGGACACGTCGGGTTGGATGACCCTGAGCAGAACAGCCTTGCTGTGAGGCAGACGTGTCCGACACGGGTCCATGACAACACTTTGGGTTTGGATGATCCTGAGCTGAACAACCTTGCTGTGAGATCAACATATCCAACATGGCCCGATAACAGCCCAGACCTATTTGCTGATAGTGATCCTCCGATGCATCATACAGATGTTATCCACAACCAGAACTCGGACATCACCCCAAAGATCCGATGTAGAGACTTCTTTGATATGTCCTTGCATAACAATGCTCAGCTATTCGACGTATGCCCCCATCAAGTGGGCGAGTGCGATCGATATCAAACCTAGGTTGTCAAGCCATGGATATGACTGTGGATATGGTGTAGTTTCAGCACAATGGTGTTTCAGTGACTACATTTTATGTTTTAATAAACTGCACATGTCTAACATTCAGTGAAAGTGGGGTTGTCATGTTTTATTCAGAATCATACACAGTATACATTTAGTTTAGATATGTCTTTCACAGAGATGGCACACACAAAATGTCCACATGTAACAGTGATATTACATATCATGGCTGACTCAAGTTCATTTATCAGTGGTAACCACTTCAACAGCATCATGACATCCAACCTCTCGCCTACTGCCTGAGGTCCCAGTTAATTTTTGGCATACAGTAGCTGGGCTTGTGGCACACATAGCAGTGGCCCCTTTAGTCCAAAGTACACCTAGTCATCACGGACACACCTCGCCAATCGTTCCCGCTAACAGGCTGTGGTTGCATCAGTGCGCCTTCGCTGAGGTGGAGGAGTATCTCTGCTTCGGAGACTAAAGGAGCTTTGGGAACCCCTGCGGGCCCTCATAATTAGATACAAGGTGGGACTGGTGATACAGTGCATGTTCCCTATAGCTATGCAGACATTGAGCACCACGTACTTCACCTCCTCACACCGGCCATGGGAGCGGTAGTAAATGGTGCTTGCAATGAAGGGTAGCCAGCAGCACATAAAGAACGTGGCAGTGAGAAAGGTCAAGACCTGTGCCCGTTTCATCTTAAGTCCAAACGAATTCCGTTTCACGTGCTGTCTGACACTGTACACTATCATGCCGTTGCAGTAAACGAGAACGACAATAGGTATGATGAAACAAATGCTCATCCTCACCCAGAAGACTGTAAGCCAGAGACTCGGATGCATACCGTTGACACAGATCATGTTAGTCTCGGATATGGGACGAACAGTGTAATAGCATATGTCCAAGAGAGCCGAGAGCACGGGTAAACAGGCACACGATCGAGCCACGATTCTCCTTCTGCTTGCGGCACGTCTGTTGACCAGACACTTCAGTGTTGTCCTGTTGTGTACCACCTTCATGTATCTCTCTATGTTGATATAGACCATGAGAAGTATTCCGTACTGGAAACAGAACTGTAAGGAATAAGGGAACAAAGGACATGTCGTTACTTGAGCTGGTTGGACATGCTTATGTGTACATGTCCTCACGGGCTAAGATTGCTGTTACCTACCGAGATCACCCCTTTCAGCAGTTTGCACATCACGAAGCCAAACACCCAGCCCCTCACGAGAATCGTCTGCGTAACCCACACCGGGATAGTCAGCAAAGTGGCTATGTCACAGACCCCCAGATGTGAAAATAAGACATCGACATCACTGAGGACCTTCCTTTGCCTCCCCGAATACTTTGAACAGGAACAGTAGAGCGTGATGACCATGTATAAATTGACAACCAAGCCCGTGACCATAACCAGCGTGTGAAAGAAAGGGATGTAAATGGTGCGGCTGTATTCATAGAGACTATAACAATGTGAATCCGACTCTGGGTAGTGTGATGGTCTATTCAACATTGTAACATTATCCAGTGTGACATTGGCAAGTGAGTCCATTGTAGAGTTGTAGGTATAGCGGGCCACTGACACCTTTGGTAACAGGGCACGAGCCTTTATAAGACATGTCTATGGTAAGTGGAACTGTAGAGCCAAGCTCATTTGTCCAGCCAAAAAATGTCGCATCTATGGAGTTCTGGATGTCCAACCACTGCTGGTGATCCAACCAATGGAATTTGGAGCATCAATACAAAGCTCCTTTGTCCAACCACTGCTGGATATACAAAGCTCCTTCGTCCAACCACTGCTGGATAGCCCAATCCCTGCTGTGACATTGAAGGAAATGTTACACGTATGGCCTTCTAAACATCCAAACGCTGCTGAGTACACAAACATCACTCCTACTAAAGAGCCTCGTTCACTAGTATAGATATACATTTACCCTTTAACACACCTCATAAGTGATATCGACCTCTCCCTTCACCTCTACTATGGCGGATAGTGTGTCTGTGGACGTCACCTCCTCATGTGATGCATGGTGTGGGCATGTGAGTCATGAACCAGTCTCTTCAGAGATGATCAAGAAGCTTTACTTGAACAAGGCTGGTGTTGATGATGAATGTGATGACGTTTGGGAAGGTGCAGCTGTGTTCATGGACAGTATGTTGAAAGAAACACCTCTACGTTTCCAGTACGGAAACAGTTGTTTTACCGATTTGATAGAAAAGATGTCACATCTAACTGTGTCCGGGATGAATGACATCCTAGCAGTGGGCAGTGGGTTCGGGTTAACCGAATGCTACATTGCTTACAAGGTTCTTGGTGCAACGACAGTTCATATAACGGACATCGAGCCTCCTCACCGCATGGTGGAAAAACTGTCCTGTGTCGACGCAGTTGAAAAGTACACTGGAGCGGACACCTTGATGTTTATATACCCCTGTTTTCATGCTAGCGGCTACGAAGGAGTCATCCGAAGATTCAAAGGGCAGTACATTGTACTGGTAGGGGAGATGTGTGTCTCTGGCCATACCAATCCTGGTGGTCTTTTGGAACAGATTAGTGACTGTTTCGAAAAAGTTGCACATGTGGATATGCGTCGAGCGAAACGCTCTTATGGGTGTCGCGAGAGTCTGGCCATATACAGCAGACGTTCGTAAATGTGAAACGGGGTGTAGTTCATGAGCCTCTGTTGAGCCACTAGTCACAGTTTCCATTTGCCGTATATCTCTACAATTGTCCAACCTCTTGTCTTTTACACTACACCAGGAACTGTTCTGACCTATTAAAGTCTCCACATTTTTGCAGACAGCACAATCTCATTCCAGATCGTATCAGATAGTTAAGTCCTACTGCATATTCTATGATGGCCAAAGTCCTGGTGGACCAGCAGCGACATGGCCCTGACACAGGGAAACAAACTGTACCGATAGCTTTGTGTTCCACTCGATCGAAGCTGGAAAGAGACACTCGGGAGCTTCTTGACCGTATGATCGCACTGAATATGCCTCCACCCATTTTCAAACTGAACTACACCGTGAGACTTTCAGGCTTTGCCAGATACAAGACAACTTTGACCTGTCTAGATTTTCCAGGATTGAATAGAACCTTGAACGAGATACAGACACTGCCCTCTGAACACCAGACCTTCAACCGCCTTATGCGCGAGGTACAAGCACCGTGTGTTTATTATCTGGAGAAGGGGAGATGTGCCGTCAGTGAGCCTCAAACTCCGCTCAGCTCGGAGTTCATCAGCCCCAGACAAATGGACAACAGAGACTTCGATTTAACAATCACCTTAAGCGTCGATCAAGCTCTCACGCATCACACCAACATTGAGGTCAACAACAACTGCTCCGATGATCTCAAGGAGACCTTGATAATGGGCACTCATGAGGACCTTTGTAAGGTCTGGAGGTCTATGGAGAGGGTTGTCTATTATGTGTTGTTCAACACCTTCAATGCGGTCTTACAAGGACACCAGTGAACGACACACAGAAGGCGTGACTGGTCTATATGTGTGTCTATGTGTGAATGAATTACCTGGTGTTCATAACTGTCAGTCTTTTTAACTATGCTCCTACCACTACCCCTATAGTGCTTTTACGGTAGACATTCCCTTGCCTGGAAGCCTCTTGTGACTTGATGTTTCATGGAAGCACTTTTATCAAATGTGTTGGTTTTGTAACATATATTATTGCTGTAATAGATACATCCTTGCCAAGGGAGTGTAACATCTATCCAACCGTAACTCATATACTTAGCAGTCACTCCGGTTAATAATACTGCAACTGGTTTGAATCCCAGCACAGTCAGCACAGGTGATACAATGTCGAACACAAGAGGTGCTTACGGTACTTTCTCTGTGGATTACGTAGTAATTAGAGGGGGTAAACAGAAGCTCGACTCACATGGTCTGTTTACGAATGACACTGTGATGGATAAAGACTTTAAGTACGACTTCTTAGTAGACCTGGACTCGTCGTATAGGGGAGAGTACAGCTCTGTTCTGGACCAAGAGCTGCTTGTTCATGAATACACACGGTACATAACCAATAGACTGAAGGGCTTTGAAAGCACATGGCAGCAGGAGGAACGGCGCGTACTGTTTGTGTCTT
>NW_026601379.1:0-54833 GCF_029448725.1 Salvelinus fontinalis
GAGGGGGAGTGAGAGAGAAAGAGAAAGAGAGAGGGGGAGAGAGAGAGGGGGAGAGAGTGTGAGAGACAGAGCGAGAGAGGGGCAGAGAGCGAGAGATGGGGAGAGTGAGAGGGGGAGAGAGAGAGAGAGAAAGAGATCGGGAGAGAGAGAGAGAGGCAGAGAGTGAGAGGGGGAATGAGAGAGAGAGAGAGAGAGAGGGGGAGAGAGAGAGAGAGAGAGGGGGAGAGAGAGAGAGAAAGAGGGGGAGAAAGAGAGAGAGGGAGGCAGAGAGGGGGAGTGAGAGAGAGAGAGAGAGGGGGAAAGCGGGAGAGAGAGGGGAGAGCGAGAGAAAGGGTGAGGGGCAGGGAGAGAGATGATAGAGGGGGAGAGAGGGGCAGAGAGCGAGAGTGAGAGAGGGGGACAGAGAGTGAGACAGAGAGAGATAGAGAGCGATAGAGAGGGAGAGAAGGGGCAAGAGAGAGGGGGAGAGAGTGAGAGAATGTGAGAGACAGAGCAAGAGAGGGGCAGAGAGAGATGATAGAAGGGAAACCAGAGAGAGGGGGAGAGAGAGTGAAAGTGGGAGAGAGAGAGATAGACAGAGAGGGAGAGAGGGGGAGAAAGAAAGTGTGAGAGAGATGGAGAGGGAGAGAGCTAGAGAGGGAGAGAGGGGGAGAGATAGAGAGGGAGAGAGAAAGGGGGATAGTGTGTGAGAGAGAGAGAAAGAGAGAGAGAGAAGGGGAGAGAGAGAGAGAGAATGCGAGAGAGAGAGAGAGAGAATGCGAGAGAGAGAGAGAGAGAGAGAGAGGGGAAAAGCGGGAGAGAGAGGGGGGAGCGAGAGAAAGGGTGAAGGGCAGGGAGAGAGATGAGAGAGGGGGAGAGAGGGGCAGAGAGAGAGTGAGATACAGCGGCAGAGAGCGAGAATGAGAGAGGGGGAGAGAGAAAGATGGTAGAGGGGGAGAGAGGGGAGAGAGAGTGAGACAGAGAGAGATAGAGAGGGAGAGCGAGAGAAGGGGAGAGAGGGGGAGAGAGTGAGAGACAGAGCAAGAGAGGGGCAGAGAGAGAGGTGGAGCGAGAGAGATGATAGAAGGGAAACCAGAGAGAGGGGGAGAGAGGGTGAAAGTGGGAGAGAGAGAGAGAGAGAGATTGAGAGAGAGTGAGAGACAAAGTGAGAGAGGGGCAGAGAGCGAGGGGGAGCGAGAGAGATGATAGAAGGGAAACCAGAGAGAGGGGGAGAGAGAGTGAAAGTGGGAGAGAGAGAGATAGAGAGAGGGGGGAGAGAGATTGAGAGAGAGTGAGAGACAAAGTGAGAGAGGGGCAGAGAGAGAGGGGGAGCGAGAGAGATGATAGAAGGGAAACCAGAGAGATGGGGAGAGAGAGTGAAAGTGGGAAAGAGAGAGATAGATAGAGGGGGAAGAGAGAGAGGCAGAGAGAGTGAGGGAGAGGAGGGGAGAGAGAGGGAGAGAGATGGAGAGAAGGAGAGAGAGAGGAGGGAGAGAGTGTGAGAGAGATGGAGAGAGGGGGGAGAGAGTGAGAGAGTGTGAGAGACAGAGTGAGAGAGGGGCAGAGAGAGGGGGGGAGTAAGAGAGATGATAGAAGGGAAACCAGAGAGAGGGGGAGAGAGAGTGAAAGTGGGAGAGAGAGAGGCAGAGATAGGAGGGGAGAGAGAGGGAGAGAAGGAGAGAGAGAGTGGGGAGAGAGTGTGAGAGAGATAGACAGAGAGGGAGAGAGAAGCAGAGAGAGAGTGAGAGGGAGAGAAAGAGAGAGAGAGAAGGGGAGAGAGAGAGCGCGCGAGAGAGAGAGAGAGAGAAGGGGAAAGTGGGAGAGAGAGGGGGGAGCGAGAGAAAGGATGAGGGGCAGGGAGAGTGATGAGAGATGGGGAGAGAGGGGCAGAGAGAGAGGGAGAGAAAGAGACAGCGGCAGAGAGCGAGAGTGAGAGAGGGGGAGAGGGGGAGAGAGAGTGAGACAGAGAGAGATAGAGAGGGAGAGGGAGAGCGAGAGAGGGGGAGAGAGTGAGAGAGGGGGAGAGGGGGAGAGAGAAAGATGGTAGAGGGGGAGAGAGAGTTAGACAGAGAGAGATAGAGGGAGAGCGAGAGAGGGGGAGAGAGAGAGAGAGTGTGAGAGACAGAGTGAGAGAGGGGCAGAGAGAGAGAGGCAGAGGAGGGGAGAGAGAGGGAGAGAGATGGAGAGAAGGAGAGAGAGAGGGGGGAGAGAGTGTGAGAGAGATCGAGAGAGGGAGAGAGATAGACAGAGAGGGAGAGAGGGGGAGAAAGAAAGTGTGAGAGAGATGGAGAGAGTGATAGAGAGGGAGAGAGATAGAGAGGGAGAGAGAAATGGGGATAGTGTGTGAGAGAAAGAGAGAGAGAGAAGGGGAGAGAGAGAGGGGGAAAGCGGGAGAGAGAGGGGGGAGCGAGAGAAAGGGTGAGGGGCAGGGAGAGAGATGAGAGAGGGGGAGAGAGGGGCAGGGAGAGAGTGAGAGAGGGGCAGAGAGAGAGTGGAGAGATGGGGAGAGGGGGAGAGAGAAAGATGGTAGATGGGGAGAGAGAGTGAGACAGAGAGAGATAGAGAGGGAGAGCGAGAGAGGGGGAGAGAGTGAGAGAGTGTGAGAGACAGAGCGAGAGAGGGGCAGAGAGAGAGGGGGAGCGAGAGAGATGATAGAAGGGAAACCAGAGAGATGGGGAGAGAGAGTGAAAGTGGGAAAGAGAGAGATAGATAGAGGGGGAAGAGAGAGAGGCAGAGAGAGTGAGGGAGAGGAGGGGAGAGAGAGGGAGAGAGATGGAGAGAAGGAGAGAGAGAGGAGGGAGAGAGTGTGAGAGAGATGGAGAGAGGGGGGAGAGAGTGAGAGAGTGTGAGAGACAGAGTGAGAGAGGGACAGAGAGAGGGGGGGAGTAAGAGAGATGATAGAAGGGAAACCAGAGAGAGGGGGAGAGAGAGTGAAAGTGGGAGAGAGAGAGGCAGAGAGAGGAGGGGAGAGAGAGGGAGAGAAGGAGAGAGAGAGTGGGGAGAGAGTGTGAGAGAGATAGACAGAGAGGGAGAGAGAAGCAGAGAGAGAGTGAGAGGGAGAGAAAGAGAGAGAGAGAAGGGGAGAGAGAGAGCGCGCGAGAGAGAGAGAGGGAGAGAGAGAGAGAGAGAGAGAGGGGGAAAGTGGGAGAGAGAGGGGGGAGCGAGAGAAAGGATGAGGGGCATGGAGAGTGATGAGAGATGGGGAGAGAGGGGCAGAGAGAGAGGGAGAGAAAGAGACAGCGGCAGAGAGCGAGAGTGAGAGAGGGGGAGAGGGGGAGAGAGAGTGAGACAGAGAGAGATAGAGAGGGAGAGGGAGAGCGAGAGAGGGGGAGAGAGTGAGAGAGGGGGAGAGGGGGAGAGAGAAAGATGGTAGAGGGGGAGAGAGAGTTAGACAGAGAGAGATAGAGGGAGAGCGAGAGAGGGGATGGAGGAGAGAGAGAGAGAGGAGTGTGAGAGACAGAGTGAGAGAGGGGCAGAGAGAGAGAGGCAGAGGAGGGGAGAGAGAGGGAGAGAGATGGAGAGAAGGAGAGAGAGAGGGGGGAGAGAGTGTGAGAGAGATCGAGAGAGGGAGAGAGATAGACAGAGAGGGAGAGAGGGGGAGAAAGAAAGTGTGAGAGAGATGGAGAGAGTGATAGAGAGGGAGAGAGATAGAGAGGGAGAGAGAAATGGGGATAGTGTGTGAGAGAGAGAGAAAGAGAGAGAGAGAAGGGGAGAGAGAGAGCGAGAGAGAGAGGGGGAAAGCGGGAGAGAGGGGGGAGCGAGAGAAAGGGTGAGGGGCAGGGAGAGAGATGAGAGAGGGGGAGAGAGGGGCAGGGAGAGAGTGAGAGAGGGGCAGAGAGAGAGTGAGAGATGGGGAGAGGGGGAGAGAGAAAGATGGTAGATGGGGAGAGAGAGTGAGACAGAGAGAGATAGAGAGGGAGAGCGAGAGAGGGGGAGAGAGTGAGAGAGTGTGAGAGACAGAGCGAGAGAGGGGCAGAGAGAGAGGGGGAGCGAGAGAGATGATAGAAGGGAAACCAGAGAGATGGGGAGAGAGAGTGAAAGTGGGAAAGAGAGAGATAGATAGAGGGGGAAGAGAGAGAGGCAGAGAGAGTGAGGGAGAGGAGGGGAGAGAGAGGGAGAGAGATGGAGAGAAGGAGAGAGAGAGGAGGGAGAGAGTGTGAGAGAGATGGAGAGAGGGGGGAGAGAGTGAGAGAGTGTGAGAGACAGAGTGAGAGAGGGACAGAGAGAGGGGGGGAGTAAGAGAGATGATAGAAGGGAAACCAGAGAGAGGGGGAGAGAGAGTGAAAGTGGGAGAGAGAGAGGCAGAGAGAGGAGGGGAGAGAGAGGGAGAGAAGGAGAGAGAGAGTGGGGAGAGAGTGTGAGAGAGATAGACAGAGAGGGAGAGAGAAGCAGAGAGAGAGTGAGAGGGAGAGAAAGAGAGAGAGAGAAGGGGAGAGAGAGAGCGCGCGAGAGAGAGAGAGAGAGAGAGAGAGAGAGAGAGAGAGAGAGAGAGAGAGAGAGGGGGAAAGTGGGAGAGAGAGGGGGGAGCGAGAGAAAGGATGAGGGGCAGGGAGAGTGATGAGAGATGGGGAGAGAGGGGCAGAGAGAGAGGGAGAGAAAGAGACAGCGGCAGAGAGCGAGAGTGAGAGAGGGGGAGAGGGGGAGAGAGAGTGAGACAGAGAGAGATAGAGAGGGAGAGGGAGAGCGAGAGAGGGGGAGAGAGTGAGAGAGGGGGAGAGGGGGAGAGAGAAAGATGGTAGAGGGGGAGAGAGAGTTAGACAGAGAGAGATAGAGGGAGAGCGAGAGAGGGGGAGAGAGAGAGAGAGTGTGAGAGACAGAGTGAGAGAGGGGCAGAGAGAGAGAGGCAGAGGAGGGGAGAGAGAGGGAGAGAGATGGAGAGAAGGAGAGAGAGAGGGGGGAGAGAGTGTGAGAGAGATCGAGAGAGGGAGAGAGATAGACAGAGAGGGAGAGAGGGGGAGAAAGAAAGTGTGAGAGAGATGGAGAGAGTGATAGAGAGGGAGAGAGATAGAGAGGGAGAGAGAAATGGGGATAGTGTGTGAGAGAGAGAGAAAGAGAGAGAGAGAAGGGGAGAGAGAGAGCGAGAGAGAGAGGGGGAAAGCGGGAGAGAGAGGGGGGAGCGAGAGAAAGGGTGAGGGGCAGGGAGAGAGATGAGAGAGGGGGAGAGAGGGGCAGGGAGAGAGTGAGAGAGGGGCAGAGAGAGAGTGAGAGATGGGGAGAGGGGGAGAGAGAAAGATGGTAGATGGGGAGAGAGAGTGAGACAGAGAGAGATAGAGAGGGAAAGCGAGAGAGGGGGAGAGAGTGAGAGAGTGTGAGAGACAGAGCGAGAGAGGGGCAGAGAGAGAAGGGGAGCGAGAGATATGATAGAAGGGAAACCAGAGAGAGGGGAGAGAGAGAGAGAGAGAGGGGGGGAAAGCGGGAGAGAGAGGGGGGGAGTGAGAGAGAGCGGGGGAGAGGCAGAGAGATGGATAGAGAGAGAGGGGGGGTGTGAGAGATGGAGAGAGGGAGAGAGATAGACAGAGAGGGAGGGGGTGTGTGTGGGAGAGAGATAGACAGAGATGGACGGAGAGAGGGGGGAGAAAGAAAGTGTGAGAGAGATGGAGAAAGAGAGATAGAAAGGGAAATAGTGTGTGAGAGAGAGAGAAAGAGAGAGAGAGAAGGGGAGAGAGAGAGTGTGAGAGAGAGTGTAAGAGAGAGAGATGAGAGAGGGGAGAAAGAGAGGGTGAGGGGCAGAGAGAAGGGGAGAGAGAGAGAGAGAGAGAGAGAGAGAGAGAGAGAGAGAGAGAGGGGGAGAGAGCCAGTGTAAGAGGGCAGAGAGTGAGAGTGTGAGAGGGCAGAGAGAGAGAGATAGAGAGAGAGGGGGATAGAGAGAGTGTGAGAGAGAGAGTGGGGGAGAGAGAAAAAAGGGGAGAAAATGGGAGAGAGAGAGAGCGAGAGAGATAGAGGGGAAGGAGAGAGAGAGAGGGGGGAGGGAGATGAGCGAGAGAGAGCGGGGGAGGGAGAGAGAGAGCGGGGGAGGGAGAGAGAGAGAGGGGGGAGGGGGATGAGCGAGAGAGAGCGGGGGAGGGAGAGAGAGAGAGAGAGAGAGAGAGATAGAGGGGAAGGAGAGAGAGAGAGAGGGGGGAGGGAGAGTTGTAAAAAAGGATGCTTACCAGGAATACAATTCCTCTGTTTTAGTAAGGGAGAGAGTTCATAGCAAACGTTTTAGATTGGTAGGAATGTGCTCTGTGCTTCTGGTAATGTGCAGACCAGTGTGTGTTTACTGACTGTGTACAGAACTTCTGCACCTTAACCATATCCTCATGCACCTGCATATGTGACCACTAGGTGTATCATTCCTGTATTTTGTTGTCCTCCAGGGCTCTGGGTGCCAACCCCCTGTATTGTAACTGTGACCTGCGCTGGCTGTCTCAGTGGGTGAAGGCTGGCTTCAAGGAGCCTGGCATCGCCCGCTGTTCCGGACCACCTGACATGGCCGACCGCCTGCTGCTCACCACGCCCCTCAACCGCTTCCTGTGCAAAGGTGAGCAACAACACTGGCTGTGATATCTCCATCCTCTTTTGCTCTCCTCTCCTTCATCTGCTGCTCCGTTGCCCTACTTCTGCTTTCTTTGTACCCCTCTCTCTCTCTCTCTCTCTCTCTCTCTCTCTCTCTCTTTCTCCTAATCTCCTTTCCTCTTCCTCTTCTCCTTTCCGCTTCCTCTCTCTCCCCCTCTCCTCCTCTCCTTTTCTCTTCCTCTCTCTCCCCCTCTCCTCCTCTCCTTTCCTCTCCCTCTCTCTCTTTCTCCTCTCCTCCTCTCCTTTCCTCTTCCTCTCTCTCCCCCTCTCCTCATCTCCTTTCCTATTCCTCTCTCCCTTTCTCCTCTTCTCTTCCTCTCTCTCTTTCTCCTCTCCTTTCCTCTTCCTCTCTCTCCCTTTTTCCTCTCCTCTTCCTCTCTATCTTTCTCCTCTCCTCCTCTCCTTTCCTCTTCCGCTCTTTCCCCCTCTCCTCTCGTCCTCTGCTCCTTTCCCCCCTCCTCTCCTTTCTGCTTCCTCTCCTCCCTCTCCACCTCTGCTCCTCTCCTTTATTCTTCCTCTCCTTCTCCTCTCGTCCTCTCGTCCTCTACACCTTTCCTCCTCTCCTCTTCTCCTCCTCGTCCTTTCCTCCCTCTCCTCCTCTTCCTTCTCCTCCCCCTCTCTGTATCTACCTGTACAGAGGAATGAACCCAGCTGTCACATATTTCTGCCCTCTGTAACCACACAGGCCAATTAACATTGATCTGGGATTTATCTGAGATTAAGGAAGATTAAGGTTTTTTAAATGTGGATAAGAGGTGTCTTTAAATACTGCTGAGAGAAGGAATGAGGGAAATTACTAAGTGTTACTCTTTCTTCTTTAATCTCTGCCTCGTTCTCTGTTTCTGACTGTCATTCTCTCTCTCTGCCTCGCTCTCTGTTTCTGACTCTGTCATTCTCTCTCTCTGCCTCGCTCTCTGTTTCTGACTCTGTCATTCTCTCTATCTCCCTCGCTCTCTGTTTCTGACTCTGTCATTCTCTCTCTCTGCCTCGCTCTCTGTTTCTGACTCTGTCATTCTCTCTCTCTGCCTCGCTCTCTGTTTCTGACTCTGTCATTCTCTCTCTCTGCCTCGCTCTCTGTTTCTGACTCTGTCATTCTCTCTCTCTGCCTCGCTCTCTGTTTCTGACTCTGTCATTCTCTCTCTCTGCCTCGCTCTCTGTTTCTGACTCTGTCATTCTCTCTCTCTGCCTCGCTCTCTGTTTCTGACTCTGTCATTCTCTCTCTCTGCCTCGCTCTCTGTTTCTGACTCTGTCATTCTCTCTCTCTGCCTCACTCTCTGTTTCTGACTCTGTCATTCTCTCTCTCTGCCTCGCTCTCTGTTTCTGACTATATATAACCTTTCTCTCTCTCTCTCTCTACCCCTCTCTCTCTCTCTCTCTCTCTCAGGCCCAGTTGATCTGAATCTGATGTCGAAGTGTGCCCCCTGTCTGGCTGGCCCCTGTATGAACAATGGCACATGTGCCAGCGATGTATCCGGCTCCTACCATTGCACCTGTCCCTTTGGCTACAAAGTGAGTGGATTTAAACACACACACACACACACACACACACACACACACACACACACACAACCCCAGCCCCACTTAAACGGTTCCACATGTTAGTGGTTTGTCATCGTATGCATAGCCCCAGTGTATTAGCCTCTCCTGTTCTCTTACATAATGCATCTTAGTTTGATATCTCAACCAATTTGGAAATGATTACAACAGTTAGTTTGGCTGTAAGTATTGAATGGAGATTAAAAGGGGTTACAGTAAAGTGCTCTCAGAGGGTGGACGTAGAGTGTGTGTGTACCTGCATGTGTGTGTGTTGTGTGCTGCTGCTGTGGCCTCGTGAGTTTGTTGTTTGGCTGTGGGATTCCTGTCAGTGTCCTGCTTCACAGACACAGATAACAGCTTCCTGCCTGCTACAGGGACAAAGCCCCTGGCCTCGCTTTTTAAATCAAATCTTTCCTCCCAAGGTCAATTTGTGCTACGGTATGTGTGTCAGTGTTGGTCCCGGTGTCTCTGGGTATGCACCTCTCTTTGGGTCTTTGCGATTATTCCTGCCTATTCAGAGGTGTCTGTGCGTGCATGTGTGCTTTTCTCCGTCGTCCTCCTCTGGGCTTAAATTCATTGAAATGTGGAGAATGAATCGTGGACCGAGAGAGAGAGTGAAAACCAGTGTCCGTGTGGTGTCTGTGATCAGAAGAAGGGGGTCTTAAGGGTCATTAGGGTCGTGATTCTTGAATGCTACCATGCTGTACCTGTACCTCTACTCCAGTGATTCACTAATCTAATGCCTCTCCAAGGCCTTCCTGGGCCATCACCAAACATTTCTGTAAAAACCCAACAATAAAGCTTTGCATACTATTTTATTTTTTGTGCTGAAGGCAAAGTGTTCTCATTTTGAACCATTTCATGTGCCTGGAGGTAGAACTCCGCCAACCCGGCAGGCCTAGAGAGCAAATACGGGACACCTATAGGCCTACCGCTGGCCAATCAGATAGCTCAGATCATCGTGTCTGCACAGTTTCCTCTGTGGAGCCATAGACTGTGAAAAGAACCCTAGAACGCAGTTGATACTGTGTGAAAATGTTTCAAACCATGATTAGAAAGAGACTCAGCGAATACAGCAAAGAGCTGCTGTTTTTAGGAGTAAGTTCCTGTTTAAGTTGTTATTCAGCACTGTCAACACTTTGTTCAACACTTTTATAAACCATCAAATGCACGTTCTCCCTACTTCCACTGTCACGCCCTGACTGTAGAAATCCTTTTTATCTCTCTATTTTGGTTGGTCAGGGCGTGAGTTTGGGTGGGCATTCTATGTCTGGTGTTCTATGGTGTCCTTGTTTTGTTTTTCTGTGTTTTTGGCCTGGTATGGTTCTCAATCAGAGGCAGCTGTCTATCGTTGTCTCTGATTGAGAACCATACTTAGGTAGCATTTTCCCACCTGTGTTTTGTGGGTAGTTGTTTTCTGTTTTTGTGTCTGCACCAGACAGAACTGTTTTGGTCGTTCTCTTTGTTGTTTTTGTTATTCAGTGTTCAGTTTTATGAATAAATCATGAACACTTACCACGCTGCGCTTTGGTCCACTTCTTCATGCAACGATGGCCGTGTATTAGAGTACAACCAGCACTGCAGCTGTAATGAATGAGTATTGCATAGTGTTCCAATAAGCTTCCGTTATTATTATTAGCTGAATGTAGTTTTTAATAGAGGAATAATTCACTTTTTCTCGTCATAGGAGTAACAACATGAATTGGTGCATGAGGCAGAAATAATGCAGTGTGACTTGAGTTTTGCCATCAGCTGGAAGACTGTGTCCCCTTTTCTCAGCCGAGGGAGCGAGAGCGGAGGGACGGTGAGTCGGGTGAGAGGCAGCCTCACCTCTGCTCCCTCCCTCCCCTCAGACTGACCATCAGATGCAGGCCATCCCAAATAAAATATTATGCTCACTCAGCTGTCCCTCACAAGTAATACAACAAATGATAAATTACCAGTGTGATCATATACCTACATTGTTTAAATATCATTTCTAATTGGTCAGAGCAAAATAACATTGGCAGGGCAATTCAAGCATAGCCAATATGTAAGTGATAAATGCAGACATTCTGTACATTACCTTGGAAATAATGGACGACATACGGGACGAGGTGAAGACAAGGTCTATAACCAGTAGATGCAGTGGTAATGTATTGGGTCTATAGCCTACTGCATAAACATAAATTGCTACAGAACTGTTTATAATTGGATAATGTTGCATAGGCTTACGTTTTTTTTTGTTTAAGTAAGTCTGAGCGGCAGATCTCAGCCTGAATTCTGACTCAGAAAGTGATCTTGATCTTGAATCAGAAAAGGTTGCTGACCACTGCTCTACTGTATCGTGATAGACAGACAGTCTCACACCTCTCCCTCTCTCTCTCTCGATTTCAATTTCAATTGAAGGGCTTTATTGGCATGGGAAACATATGTTGATATTGCTAAAGCAAGTGAACTAGGTAATAAACAAAAGTGAAATAAACAATAAAAACTGACAGTAAACATTACACTCACAGAAGTTCCAAAATAATAAAGACATTACACATTTTAAATTATGTGCAAATAGTACAACAGGGAAAATAAATAAACAGAAATATTGATTGTATTTACAATGGTGTTTGTTCTTCACTGGTTGCCCTTTTCTTGTGGCAACAGGTCACAAATCGTTTTGCTGTGATGGCACACTGAGGTATTTCACCCAGTAGATATGGGAGTTTAGCAAAATTGGATTTGTTTTTGAATTCTTTGTGGGTCTGTGTAATCTGAGGGACCGGCGGCGTTTCTCAATTCTCTACGGCGGCGTTTCTCAATAGCAAGGCTATGCTCACTGAGTCTGTACACAATCAAAGCTTTCCTTAAGTTTGGGTCAGTCACAGTGGTTAGGTATTCTGCCACGGTGTACTCTGTTTAGGGCCAAATAGCATTCCAGTTTGCTCAGTTTTTTTGTTAATTCTTTACAATGTGTCAAGTAATTATCTTTTTGTTTTCTCGTGATTGGGTTGGGTCTAATTGTGTTGCTGTCTTGGGACTGTGGGGTCTGTTTGTGTTTGTGAACAGAGCCCCAGAACCAGCTTGCTTAAAACCTCTAACGCCGCCCTAACCCGGATCCGGGATCCCCCCCAACACAAAAGCTGACTAGCGTAGCCTAGCCTAAAGTTACAGGGATATCATAAAATAAAATGTTCATGAAATCACAAGTCCAAGACACCAAATGAAAGATACAGATCTTGTGATTCAAGCCATCATCTCTGATTTGTAAAATGTTTTACAGGGAAGACACAATATGTAAATCTATTAGCTAACCACGTTAGCAAAAGACAACAATTTTCTTACTCCACCATTTTCTTACTGCATCAGTAGCTATCACCAATTCGGCCAATTAAGATATTGATAGCCACTAACCAAGAAAAAACCTCATCAGATGACAGTCTGATAACATATTTATTGTATGGGATAGGTTTTGTTAGAAAAATGTGCATATTTCAGGTAGAAATCATAGTTTACAATTGCACCCACCATCACAACTCGACTAGAATAAATACAGAGAGCAACGTGTATTACCTAATTACTAATCATAAAACATTTCTTAAAAATACACAGCGTACACTAATTGAAAGACACAGATCCTGTGAATCCAGACAATATTTCAGATTTTCTAAGTGTCTTACAGCGAAAACACAATAAATCGTTATATTAGCATAGCACATGTGCAAACATTACCCCAGCATTGATTCACGGCAAAAAGAGCGATAGCATTATCACCACCAAAATGTATTAATTTTTTCACTAACCTTCTCAGAATTCTTCAGATGACACTCCTGTAACATCATATTACAACATACATATAGAGTTTGTTCGAATATGTGGATATTTAGCCACTAAAATCGTGGTTATCCTGTCTAGGATGAGGGTGCCGCTAGCGGCACTCCCCCCCCCACCCCCACTGAAAAACCAGTGCCGCGAAATTCAAAAAAAATATTTTTTTTAAATATTTAACTTTCACACATTAAAGTCCAATACAGCTAATGAAAGACACAGATCTTGTGAATCCAGCCAACATGTCCGATTTTTAAAATGTTTTACAGGGAAGACACAATATGTAAAGATGTACATCTATTACCTAAAAACACATTAGCATAATCCACCATCTTTTATTTGTCCACCAACACCAGTAGCTATCACCAATTCGGCTATCACCAATAAGCTATCACCAATAGCTATCACCAATAAACTATCACCAATTAGCTATCACCAATAAACTAAGATATTTATAGCCCCTAACCAAGAAAAAAACTCATCAGATGACAGTCTGATAACATATTTATGGTATGGGATAGGTTTTGTTAGAAAAAAGTGCATATTTCAGGTAGATGGCATAGGTTACAATTGCACCCACCGTCACAAATGGACTAGAATAACTACATAGAGCAACGTGTTTACCTACTTACTAATCATCAAACATTTCGTAAAAATACACAGCATACACTAATCGAAAGACACAGATCCTGTGAATACAGACAATATTTCAGATTTTCTAAGTGTCTTACAGCGAAAACACAATAAATCGTTATATTAGCATAGCACATAGCACATAGCAGCCCAGCATTGATTCTAGCCAAAGTGAGCAATAACGTCAACATCGCCAAAATATATTAATTTTTTCACTAACCTTCTCAGAATTCTTCAGATGACACTCCTGTAACATCATATTACACAATCCATATAGAGTTTGATCGAAAATGTTTATATTTAGCCACCAAAATCATGGTTAGACAATGTGAAATGTAGCCCAGCTGGTGAGAAAATGTCCGTGCGCCATATTAGACAGTGATCTACTCTTATACATAAATACTCATAAACGTGACTAAAAAATATAGGGTGGACAGGGATTGATAGACAATTTAATTCTTAATACAATCGCGGAATTACATTTTTTTAATTATCCTTACTTTTCAATACAGTTTGCGCCAAGCGAAGCTACGTCAAAAAACATGGCGTCCTAAGCCACTAACATTTTTCGACAGAAACACGATTTATCATAATAAAAATGTCCTACTTTGAGCTGTTCTTCCATCAGTATCTTGGGCAAAGGATCCTTTCTTGGGTCTAATCGTCTTTTGGTGGAAAGCTGTCCTCTTGCCATGTGGAAATGCCAACTGCGTTCGGGATGAACTGGAAGCGTGCCCAGCAATTCACAGCGTTTCAGAAATAAATGTCCCAAAATCGCACTAAACGGATATAAATTGCTATAAAACGCTTTAAATTAACTACCTTATGATGTTTTTAACTCCCATAACGAGTAGAAACATGACCAGAGTAATATTACTCCCTCCACTAATGCTTGGAACAAGTGCGGGTCGATGTCCTCCAGGCGCATTACGCAGCAAGAAAAGAGTTCCTAGCTACAGGGTTTTTTAATTTGTAGTGCCTGTGAACGCGCAATCGACCCCATTCAAATCGTCATCACGTAAAGGCATCCAGGGGAAGACGTAAGCAGTGTCCGTATACTCATAGCAATAACTGCGGCCTTTTAACTGACTCCAGATCAGGGGCCAAAATTTCTGAAATCTGACTCCATGTCAGGGAAATTGCTGTAGAATGACTTCTGTTCCACTTAGAGACAAAATTTCAACTCCTATAGAAACTATAGACTGTTTTCTATCCAATAATAATAATAATATGCATATTGTACGATCAAGAATTTTGTGGGAAGCCGTTTCAAAAATTACACGATTAGCATAAATAGTGACAACAGCGCCCCCATCCTCAACAGGTTATACAATGAGAAAAGTAGCCAAGCTGGTCAGAAAATGTCGGGCGCCATATTGGACAGTGATCTAGTCTTATACATAAATACTCATAAACTTGACTAAAAAATACAGGGTGGACAGCGATTGATAGACAATTTAGTTCTTAATGCAATCGCTGAATTACATTTTTTAAATTATCCTTACTTTTCAATACAGGTTGCGCCAAAGCGAAGCTACCCCAAAGAAAATGGCGGCATAAGTGTTTAACATTTTTCGACAGAAACACGATTTATCATCATAAATAGTTCTTACTATTAGCTGAACTGCCATCAGAATATTGGGCAATGAATCCTTTCTCCGGTCTAATCGTCTTTTGGTCGAAAGATGTCCTCTTGTCCCGTCGAAATGGCCACTAACGTTCACCATGCACTCAAAGTGCCCAGCTCCTCGAGGTGCGTCACACAGAAATGCCATAAAATCACCCTAAACGGATATAAATTGCTATAAAACCGTTTAAATTAACTACCTTATGATGTTTTTAACACCTATAACGAGTAAAAACATGACCGGAGAAATATTACTGGCTAAACAACAGCTTGGAAGGAGGCAAGTCCGACGTCCATCGTGCATCAGGCGCAGAGACGAAAAGAAAGCTACTTCCGGTCATTGGTCTTTTATACAGGCCCTGATTGCGCAATCGACTCCATTCAAAGCGCCACCACTTACTGACATCTAGAGGAAGACGTAGGCAGTGTTTGCATTTACAGGGACATAGCATTTACAGGGACATTACAACTGACCTGGGAACAGGGGCCAAGATTTCTGAAATCTTGTGAGTGCTGTAGAAGGAGTTCTGTTTCACTCAGAGACATAATTCCAACGGCTATAGAAACTAGAGAGTGTTTTCTATCCAATAATAATAATAATATGCATATTGTATGAGCAAGAATTGAGTACTAGGCAGTTTAATCTGGAGACGAATTTATGCTAAGTCGAAACAGCACCCCCTATATTCGCAAGAAGTTAAGGGGCTCTTCTCCAGGTTCATCTCTCTGTAGGTGATGGCTTTGTTATGGAAGGTTTCTGAATTGCTTCCTTTTAGGTGGTTATAGAAATTAACGGCTCTTTTCTGGATTTTGATATTTAGCAGGTATCGGCCTAATTCTGCTCTGCATGCATTATTTGGTGTTCTACGTTGTACATGGAGAATATTATTGTAGAATTCTGCATACAGAGTGTCAATTTGGTGTTTATCCCATTTAGTGAATTCTTGGTTGGTGAGTGGACCGCAGACCTCACAACTATGAAGGGCAATGGGTTCTATAACTGATTCAAGTATTTTTAGCCAGATCCTAATTTTGTATGTCGAATTTTATGTCCTTTTGATGGCATAGTAGGCCCTTCTTGCCTTGTCTCTCAGATCGTTCACAGCTTTGTGGAAGTTACCTGTGGCGCTGATGTTTAGGCCGAGGTATATATAGTTTGTTTGTGTACTCTAGGGCAACGGTGTCTAGATGGAATTTGTATTTGTGGTCGTGGCAACTGGACCTTTTTTGTAACACCATTATTTTAGTCTTACTGAGATGTACTGTCAGGGCCTAGGTCTGACAGAATCTGTGCTGAAGATCTAGGTGCTGCTGTAGGCCCTCCTTGCTTGGTGACAGAAGCACCAGATCATCAGTAAACAGTAGACATTTGACTTCAGATTCTAGTAGGGTGAGGCCGGGTGCTGCAGACTCTTCTAGTGTCCTCGCCAATTTGTTGATATATATGTTGAAGAGGGTGGGGCTCAAGCTGCATCCCTGTCTCACCACACGGCCCTGTCTCACCCCACGGCCCTGTCTCACCCCACGGCCCTGTGGAAAGAAATGTGTGAGTTTTTTTACAATTTAAACTGCATACTTGTTGTTTGTGTACATGGATTTTGTAAGGTTGTATGTTTTATCCCCAACACCACTTTCCATCAATTTGTATAGCAGATACTCATTCCAAATTGATTCGAAGGCTTTTTTTAAATCAACAAAGCATGAGAAGACTTTGCCTTTGTTTTGGTTTGTTTGTTCTTTTTGTGTTGGAGGGTTTGAATGTTGTCCTGTAGTTCATTCAATGCAATTGGAGAATCCAGTGGATTCCGGTAGTCTTTAATAGTTGATTCTAAAATTTGTATTTGATCATGTATATGATTTTGCTGTTTGTTCTTTGTTATAGAGCCAAAAAGATTGGAGAAGTAGTTTACCCATATATCTCCATTTTGGATAGATAACTCTACGTGTTGTTTTTGTTTAGTGTTTTCCAGTTCTTCCAGAAGTGGTTAGAGTCTATGGATTTTTCAATTACATTGAGCTGATTTCTGACTTGCTATTCCTTCTTTTTCCGTAGTGCATTTCTGTATTGTTTTAGTAGGCTCAGGTTTTCTGGGTCTCTATGTTTTTAATTGGACAGGTTTCTCAATTTCTTTCTTAGGTTTTTGCATTCTTCATCAAACCATTTGTCATTGTTGTTAATTTCTTCGGTTTTCTGTTTGATTTTTTTTTTTTTTTGATAGGGAAGCTGAGAGGTCAAATATACTGTTTAGGTTTTCTACTGCAAAGTTTACACCTTCACTATTACAGTGGAACGTTTTGTCCAGGAAGTTGTCTGAAAGGGATTGATTTGTTGTTTCCACACTACTTTCCTTCCATCTATAGCATTTCTTAACTTCTTTGGGCTGGAAACCCGAAGCTGGGCACAATATGACAACAGCCACTTCAAGTGCAGGACGCAAAATTCAAAATATATATTTTTGAAATATTTAACTTTCACACATTAACAAGTCCAATACAGCATATGAAAGATAAACATCTTGTGAATCCAGCCAACATGTCCGATTTTTAAAATGTTTTACAGCAAAAACACCACATATATTTATGTTAGCTCACCACCAAATACAAAAAAGGACAGACATTTTTCACAGCACAGGTAGCATGCACAAAGCCAACCTAACTAACCAAGAACCAACCAAACTAACCAAGAAACAACTTCCTCAGATGACAGTCTTATAACATGTTATACAATAATGTTGTCTATGTTTTGTTCGATAAATGTGCATAAGTATAAATCAGTTTTACATTGCAGCTACCATCACAGCTACCGTCACAAATAGGACCGAAGCAGCCAGAGTAATTACAGACACCAACGTCAAATACCTAAATACTCATCATAAAACATTTCTGAAAAATCGATGGTGTATAGCAAATTAAAGACAAACGTCTTGTGAATCCAGCCAATATTTCCGATTTTTCATTATATTAGCTTACTACAATAGCCTACCACACTACCGCATTCATTCATGAAGGCACGTTAGCGATAGCAATAGGCACGTTAGCGATAGCGAATAAACCAGCAAAAGATATATAATTTTTGACTAACCTTGATAAGCTTCATCAGATGACAGTCCTATAACATCAGGTTATACATACACTTATGTTTTGTTCGAAAATGTGCATATTTAGAGCTGAAATCAGTGGTTATACATTGTGCTAACGTAGCATCTTTTTCCCAGAATGTGCGGATATTTTTATGGCACTCAACTATTCTGACCAAATAACTATACATAAACGTTACTAAAAAATACATGTTGTATAGGAAATGATAGAGACACTAGTTCTTAATGCAATCGCCGTGTTAGAATTCTAAAAATAACTTCATTACGACATCCAGCTTAGGTATAGCGAGAGAGTACCCAAAATCTGGGCGCAAACGACTATTTCACATGTTCGACAGATATATGAAACAGCATCATAAAATGGGTCCTACTTTTGACGATCTTTCATCAGAATGTTGTACAAGGGGTCCTTTGTCGGGAACAATCGTTGTTTGGATTTAGAATGTCCTCTTCTCCAATCAATTAGCATGGAAAGCTAGCAAAGTGGCGTGAAGCTCTCCTTCCTGAACAAAGGCACACAACGCAACACGCCTAACGTCCCGAAAAAATTTCAATAATCGAATAAAACTATATTGAAAAAACATACTTTACGATGATAATGTCACATGTATCAAATAAAATCAAAGCCGGAGATATTAGTCGTCTATAACGACAGCTGTACAGAAGGCAAAACCAGGTCCCTTCACGCGCTCTCCAGAAAACAGGAAACTGGTGACACGTCATACAAAGAGCTTTTGTTCGACCCCAGATCAAGTTACATACTCCATTTCTTCTCTCACTGCCTGTCGACATCTAGTGAAAGACGTATGAAGTACATGTATACTGATATATATCAAGGACATTTATAGGCAGGCCCTAGAACAGAGCATCGATTTCAGATTTTCCACTTCCTGTCAGGAAGTTTGCTGCAAAATGAGTTCTGTTTTACTCACAGATATAATTCAAACGGTTTTAGAAACTAGAGAGTGTTTACTATTCAATAGTAATAATAATATGCATATTGTACGAGCAAGAATTGAGTACGAGGCCGTTTGAAATGGGCACCTTTTATCCGGCTACTCAATACTGCCCCTGCAGCCCAAACAGGTTAATATGGGTGTCAGGTTCTTGTCTAGTTCTGACATTTAGGTTGCCACAGACTAGTACATGTCCCTGGGCCTGGAAATGATTGATTTCCCCCTCCAGGATGGAGAAGCTGTCTTCATTAAAGTATGGGGATTATAGTGGGGAGATATAGGTAGCAGACAGAGGACATTTTTCTCTGCTGGGATAGTTTATTTTAGAATTTGTAGCCAAATGTAAAATGTTCCTGTTTTGATTTATTTAATTATTTATTCATTTAGTAAGGTCTGCTAGCATACCCCCTGGATCTCTTCTTTGTTTCACACCCCTCTCTGTCTTCCCCTCCCTCCCTCCTCCCTTCCTCCCTTCCAGGGACAGAACTGTGAGATATCCATCAACGCCTGCATCAGTTTCCCCTGTGCCAATGGAGGGACCTGCCACGTGATCCTAGGCCAAGAGGACCAGTTCAGGTACCCACTACCCACTACTCTCTCCACACACCACACAGAGAGGCCGTCTGAAATGGCACACTATTCCCTAAAAAGTGGGCACAGACATGCAGGCAGCAGTGTTGTTCCAGTGTGTTAGTGACTCTGTGAGAGCCCATGGTCCATGCTGGTGTTGTTCCTCATCAGGCTTGGGGCCAGACCACTGCCACACTCTCCTCTCTTTCATTGTTCACTGTTCGGCCTTTAAACACCAATCAACCAACCCTAGCTCTCTGCCTCATCAATGATCCACATGTGGGATCTCTCCTCAGCCTTTTGATATAGCAGATGGAGGCTTTACAGCATGACCTCACTACAAAGCCTGTATCTGTTCTAGCTATGCACCGACACAAAGGTTCATCTCCTTGAGTCACTATGATGTCACGTTTTCCAGGGGTCGCAACCTTGAGGCCTCTTACAGTAGCTTTGTATATCCCCCTCTCTACTTCCAGCCCCTCAGTTAGTCCCTCTGGAGAACTGCTAAAAGACATCACAATCGCTCATCTCCTCAGGGTCATGTTCAATCAGAAGCCACTGGCCTTCAAAGAACAACAGGCATTTGATAAAGCTACTCGTCTCACTAGTGACGCTTACCTCTCTTTGCTCTGCTGAGCCTGCCCGCCACGCCGCACCCATGATGCCAACCTTGTGCCACCCCGCCCGCACAGCACAGCCAGGCTAGCTAGGGTTGGCGGGCATAACAGACAAGAGAGACAGAGTCAAGCGGTCTACCGATTCCACACGACATTTAGTTATAGCTTGATGAATGCCCTTCCACATAGGATCTTACAGGGACACACGTCTAATTGGAGTTATTGAATTCACAGACAGACCTGATTACATTACATTTTCAAATGTCACTGGAGTTCTACCCTTGTTGTTATTCAAATTGAAGTGCAAGTCTTAGGCTTTCAAAGGGCATTAGTCCTTAATAGAGGGGCCAGGGCCACAGAGCAGAGGGCATCTGGAGCGGGAATTTGAAGTGAAGTGGAATGAAACCCAGTACACTTCCATGACTCTGGCATCTCTCTCCTCCCAAGCTGTACGTGTCCTCCTGGGTACGAGGGTCTGCAGTGTGAGGTGAATCCTGACGATTGTGAGGACAATGACTGTGAGAACAACTCTACCTGTGTGGACAGCATAAACAACTATACCTGCTTCTGCCCCCCAAACTTCATAGGTATGATACACATTTTATCAAAATGTCGAATAGACATGCAGACAAATGAAATCATGCAGAGAGTGGAATAATAGCCTACTACTAGCCTCATAATTAAAAAAAATACATTGGTGTTATTTGGCAGGTCACAGATCTTCTCTCGGGAACAATTCTATGTGGGTGGGTTGGGATGCGAAGAAGAATCTGTCCTGATGTCGGGTATCTGGTGGGGCTCAGAATTAAAGTGGCATTTGAGGGTGGGAGGCGGTTACAGTAGCATTTTTATTCTACTGTAATAAACTTCTTATGCTACTGTAATACTCTACTTATCCTGCTCTAATACAATTATTATCCTACTGTAATACACTTCTCATGCTACTGTAATACTATACTTATCCTACTCTAATACACTTCCTGTTCTACTGTAATACACTTCCTTATCCTACTGTAATACACTTCCTATCCTACTGTAATACACTTCTTATGTTACTGTAATACACTATTTAGGTTACTGTAATACAATTATAATCCTACTGTAATACACTTATCTTACTGTAATACACATCTTATGCTACTGTAATACACTTATAATCCTACTGTAATACACTTCTTATTCTACTGTAATACACTTCTTATCCTACTCTAATACACTTCTTATGCTACTGTAATAAACTACTTATCCTACTGTAATACACATCTTATTCTACTGTAATACACTTCTTATCCTACTGTAACATACTACTTATTCTACTCTAATACACGTCTTATGCTACTGTAATAAACGACGGATCCTACTCTAATACACTTCTTATCCTACTGTAATACACTTCTTATCCTACTGTAATACACATCTTATCCTACTCTAATACACATCTTATCCTACTCTAATACACATCTTATCCTACTCTAATACACATCGTATCTTACTCTAGTACACTACGTATCCTACTGTAATACACTTCTTATCCTACTGTAATACACGTCTTACTCTACTGAAATACACTTCCTATCCTACTCTAATACTCTTCTTATGCTACTGTAATAAACTACTTACCCTACTGTAATACACTTCTTATTCTACTGTAATACACGTCTTATCCTACTGTAATAAACTACTTATCCTACTGTAATACACTTCTTATTCTACTGTAATACACTTCTTATCCTACTGTAATATACTACTAATCCTACTCTAATACACTTCTTATGCTACGGTAATAAACTACTTATGCTACTGTAATACACTTTTTATGCTACTCTAATACACTTCCTATGAAACTGTAATACACTTATTATGTTACTGTAATACACTATTTATGTTACTGTAATACACTTCTTATGCTTGTCGTGTCTTTTGCTATGCCGGATTAAGTGATATGACATGCTATTCTATAAAATAATTTATCTGTAATTAATATTACCTGATTAAGCTAATCAGGTAAATAATTAACTAGAAAGTCGGGGCACCACGAAATAATGTTTATAGAGCTGTTATCTTCCGAATAAACTCTTAAAGACCTAGTAGTCTTTTACCTCAATAGCAGTCCATATTTAATCGTCACTTTATTTAGTCTCATCATAAAGTTGTAAATTCTTGGTTAACTTCACGAACCCTGGCTAACAAGTTGAATCAGCAATACAAAATTGGGTTTAATTATTTATTTACTAAATACCTAAATAATCACACAGAATTACATCTACACAGAATGGATCATACATTGATTACAAATTACGTCATAAAGGAAAACGCCCCTAGCGGACGGAACAGATATGACAGCTGGTTACACAAAAGAAAAGGGGGCTGGGTTTGAGTGAAAGAGCGGGAAGACTTGAGGATCAAAGGGAGAAGCCATGCTATCGTAAATACAGTATCTTATGCATTCTAAATTACCGCCCATTTGAAAAAGGAAAATGCAATAAATATTTACTCTGAGCTGCGCTTCGGTAGATTGATCGTAGATAGTAGGCCATGTTGCCCAGCAGGGATCTCTTCTCATTTGAAGAATGTCTCTGGTGGTAAACAGAATACTTGGTAGTACCATCGTCGTGTGGTAGAAGAGATACTCTATACGTCCTCTCCTAGCCCACATCTAAAGTTGCTGCGCTAACGCAAAGGCTAGGAGGTATCATTTCTTTAGTTAATAAGGGTTCAAAGTTCGTACCAAGTTGCCATGCTATATGCTCATGTTATATTCTGGCTGGTATAGTTGAAATTCATCCTTCCGGCATGTAGGTCGTCACCTTCACATTGAAATTCGATGCTAATTCCGTTAGGTTCTCTAAGGTTGGCTTAGTTCTGTAGGTGGACTTTGTCCTTTCAATGAGGGGACCTCAAGTCCACACGCCCTTGGAACAGAAAGTTACATTTTCGTCAAGGGACTTATATAGGATTGGGAGAGAGGGCCGTGTTTCATAGTTTCTCTATGATAAACTGTTCTCTCATTTAAGAAGCTAAAACTTACATTTCATCTTTTCACAAATAGTTTCATATTTAAACATTTAAATTGCACAACAATTCCATGTGAATCTGATAACTAGAATGTGTAGATTTTCCAAGATACACTTTATGTCGTCCTATCATCAGTAATAATGTCTCAGACGACAACTGAACTGACATCATATTCATTAAGTCCCAACGCAAATTTTCAACTGGTTGGATTACCGAAATATGGTTCCATTTCCCATCTTTTGATGTTCACAGAATCTCTATGTTAACAAAGGGCTTTTTCAAGAGTCAACGCTATAGAGTAGAGAGAGAGAAACGCAGGGGAACGTATTTATGGTGGTCATAAACCTCACCCATCAAGCCAACATCATGACATGCTACTGTAATACACTTCTTATGTTACTGTATTACACTTTGTATGTTACTGTAATACACTCTTATGTTAGTGTAATACACTCTTATGTTAGTGTAATACACTTATTTTACTGTAATACACTTCTTATGTTACTGTAATACACTTCTTATGTTACTGTAATACACTTCTTATCCTACTGTAATACACTTATTATCAACTAATTCTGTTATATTGCCCACCCCCCAAAAATTATTCAACCACATAAAGATAAAGGTTAGCTTAAACATAGACAAAATCCCAAACTCCTCTGGACTAAAACTGCAACTAAATAAACCAAATACTATATTTTTTTTGAAAGTTTTTCTAAAATGATCTGAAACTGCTCTTTGGAATGATAATACAATCACGTCGGAGCAAAGAGGCTAAGAGGGCAAAATATCGCGAGTGGGGGGGGCCGCCTCGCTTCGCGTTCCTAGGTAGAATATGCAGTATTTTGTTTTTTTACGTGTTATTCCTTACATTGGTACCCCAGGTAATCTTAGGTTTCATTACATACAGTCGGGAGGAACTACTGAATGTAAGAGCAACGTCAACTCACCATCGTTACAACCAGGAATATGACTTTCCCGAAGCGGATCCAGTGTTTTGCCTTCCACCCAATACAATGGATCTGATCCCAGCCGGCGACCCTAAGCGACGTAAAAGGGGCAAACGAAGCGGTCTCCTGGTCAGGCTTCGGAGACGGGCACATCGCGCTCCATCCCTAGCATACTACTCGCCAATGTCCAGTCTCTTGACAATAAGGTTGATGAAATCCGAGCAAGGGTAACATTCCAGAGAGACATCAGAGATTGTAATGTTCTTTGCTTCACGGAAACATGGCTCACTCGAGAGACGCTAACGGAGTCGATGCAGCCAGCTGGTTTCTTCACGCATCGCGCCGACAGAAACAAACATCTTTCTGGTAAGAAGAGGGGCGGGGGTGTATGCCTTATGATTAACGAGACGTGGTGTGATCATAACAACATACAGGAACTCAAGTCATTCTGTTCACCTGATCTAGAATTCCTCACAATCAAATGTCGACCGCTTTATCTACCAAGGGAATTCTCTTTGATTATAATCACAGCCGTATATATTTCCCCCCAAGCAGACACATCGATGGCCCTGAACAAACTTTATCTGACTCTTTGTTTAACTGGGAACCACACACCCTGAGGCTGCATTCATCGTAGCTGGGGATTTTAACAAGGCTAATCTGAAAACAAAACTCCCTAAATTCTATCAGCATATCGATTGTGCTACCAGGGCTGGTAAAACCTTGGATCATTGTTATACTAACTTCCGCGACGCATATAAGGCCCTCCCCCGCCCTCCTTTCGGAAAAGCTGACCACGACTCCATTTTGTTGCTTCCAGCCTACAAACAGAAACTAAAACAACAAGCTCCCTCGCTCAGGTCTGTTCAACGCTGGTCCGACCAATCTGATTCCACGCTTCAAGACTGCTTCGATCACGTGGATTGGGATATGTTCCGCATTGCGTCCAACAAAAACATTGACGAATACGCTGATTCGGTGAGCGAGTTCATTAGAAAGTGCATTGACGATGTCGTACCCACAGCAACGATTAAAACATTCCCAAACCAGAAACCGTGGATTGATGGCAGCATTCGCGTGAAACTGAAAGCGCGAACCACTGCAAGCTAAGTCCCAGTATAGAGACAAAGTAGAGTCGCAATTCAACAGCTCAGACACAAGAGGTATGTGGAGGGTCTACAGTCAATCACGGATTACAAAAAGAAAACCAGCCCCGTCGCGGACCAGGATGTCTTGCTCCCAGACAGGCTAAATAACTTTTTTGCTCGCTTTGAGGACAATACAGTGCCACTGACACAGCCCGCTACCAAAACCTGCGGGCTCTCCTTCACTGCAGCCGAGGTGAGTAAAACATTTAAACGTGTTAACCCTCGCAAGGCTGCAGGCCCAGACGGCATTCCCAGCCGCGTCCTCAGAGCATGCGCAGACCAGCTGGCTGGTGTGTTTAAGGACATATTCAATCAATCCTTATCCCAGTCTGCTGTTCCCACATGCTTCAAGAGGGCCACCATTGTTCCTGTTCCCAAGAAAGCTAAGGTAACTGAGCTAAACGACTACCGCCCCGTAGCACTCACTTCCGTCATCATGAATTGCTTTGAGAGACTAGTCAAGGACCATATCACCTCCACCCTACCTGACACCCTAGACCCACTCCAATTTGCTTACCGACCCAATAGGTCCACAGACGACGCAATCGCAACCACACTACACACTGCCCTAACCCATCTGGACAAGAGGAATACCTATGTGAGAATGCTGTTCATCGACTACAGCTCAGCATTTAACACCATAGTACCTTCCAAACTCGTCATCAAGCTCGAGACCCTGGGTCTCGACCCCACCCTGTGCAACTGGGTCCTGGACACCGCCCCCAGGTGGTGAGGGTAGCTAATAACATCTCCACCCCGGTGATCCTCAACACGGCGTTCTGAGCCCTCTCCTGTACTCCCTGTTCACCCACGACTGCGTGGCCATGCACGCCTCCAACTCAATCATCAAGTTTGCGGACGACACTACAGTGGTAGGCTTGATTACCAACAACGACGAGACGGCCTACAGGGAGGAGGTGAGGGCCCTCGGTGTGTGGTGTCAGGAAAATAACCTCACACTCAACGTCAACAAAACAAAGGAGATGATTGTGGACTTCAGGAAACAGCAGAGGGAGCACCCCCCTATCCACATCGACGGGACAGTAGTGGAGAAGGTGGAAAGTTTTAAGTTCCTTGGTGTACACATCACGGACAAACTGAATTGGTCCACCCACACAGACAGCGTTGTGAAGAATGCGCAGCAGCGCCTCTTCAACCTCAGGAGGCTGAAGAAATTCGGCTTGTCACCAAAAGCACTCACAAACTTCTACAGATGCACAATCAAGAGCATCCTGTCGGGCTGTATCACCGCCTGGTACGGCAACTGCTCCGCCCACAACCGTAAGGCTCTCCAGAGGGTAGTGAGATCTGCACAACGCATCACTGGGGGCAAACTACCTGCCCTCCAGGACACCTACACCACCCGATGTCACAGGAAGGCCATAAAGATCATCAAGGACAACAACCACCCAAGCCACTGCCTGTTCACCCCGCTATCATCCAGAAGGCGAGGTCAGTACAGGTGCATCAAAGCAGGGACCGAGAGACTGAAAAACAGCTTCTATCTCAAGGCCATCAGACTGTTAAACAGCCACCACTAACATTTAGTGGCCGCTGCCAATATACTGACTCAACTCCAGCCACTTTAATAATGGGAATTGATGGAAATTATGTAAAAATGTACCACTAGCCACTTTAAACAATGCCACTTAATATAATGTTTACATACCCTACATTACTCATCTCATATGTATATACTGTACTCTATATCATCTACTGCATCTTCCATCTTTATGTAATACATGTATCACTAGCCACTTTAAACTATGCCACTTTATGTTTACATACCCTACATTACTCATCTCATATGTATATACTGTACTCTATACCATCTACTGCATCTTGCCTATGCCGTTCTGTACCATCACTCATTCATATATCTTTATGTACATATTCTTTATCCCTTTACACTTGTGTGTATAAGGAATTGTTAGGTTAGATTACTTGTTGGTTATTACTGCATTGTCGGAACTAAAAGCACAAGCATTTCGCTACACTCGCATTAACATCTGCTAACCATGTGTATGTGACAAATAAAATTTGATTTGATTCTGAGTGCAACCAGACAGTATTGGTGAGAGACTGGCCAGGCTCTCTCTGCAGTGCGCATGTGGGGCAGCAGCTGCGGGCATCTCCTCAGTCGGGCATCATGGGCGGTCGCCGCCATCACCTGCCCGTCACTAGGAAGGGAGGGTGCTGATCTGAGCAGCTGCTCCACGCACACCAACCCTACCATTACCACCACATGCCTTGTAGGCCTGGCCGTGCCGCGTCCACCCCAGGCCCAGCCTCCCCTGGGACCAGAGCACAGAACACAGAGGGTCTATGGTCTAATGGGGCTAGAGGCTGGCAGCAGAGAGACACCCTGCCAGCCGGCCTGCCACTCACAGCTAACCCCCCAGTGTGGGCATGTGGGCCCCTGGGCCGGCGGCTTGCAGCGCCACACGGCCATGTGAAGAAGCGGTCACAGGCCGGCTCCAGGGGAAGTCCACAGGCTAACCCAGCAATTAGATGTCTGTGTGCTCCAGAGAAAAAACTAAGACTGTGACTACATGGTGTAGACTAGAGAGCCTGTGGACCAGGACCATTAGACTAGAGAGCCTGTGGACCAGGACCATTAGACTAGAGAGAGAGAGTATCTTGCTGGCCTGTGTACCAGGACCATTAGACTAGAGAGAGAAAGTATCTTGCTGGCCTGTGGACCAGGACCATTAGACTAGAGAGAGAGAGTATCTTGCTGGCCTGTGGACCAGGACCATTAGACTAGAGAGAGACAGTATCTTTCTGGCCTGTGGACCAGGACCATTAGACTAGAGAGAGAAAGTATCTTTCTGGCCTGTGGACCAGGACCATTAGACTAGAGAGAGAGAGTATCTTGCTGGCCTGTGGACCAGGACCATTAGACTAGAGAGAGAAAGTATCTTGCTGGCCTGTGGACCAGGACCATTAGACTAGAGAGAGAAAGTATCTTGCTGGCCTGTGGACCAGGACCATTAGACTAGAGAGAGAAAGTATCTTGCTGGCCTGTGGACCAGGACCATTAGACTAGAGAGAGAAAGTATCTTGCTGGCCTGTGGACCAGGACCATTAGACCCTGGGAATATTATGTTAAGGAGGGAGGGAGGAGGATGAGGGAGAGGATGGGAGAATGTGGTGGAAGGGGAGGGAGAGGCGGGGGAATTCCAATTAGCGGGATGGTTGACCCTCTGAGCCTCTACTGTGTGAGATGACAAGCCTCTCTTCTCCTCTGCTGCATCGAGCTATCTTGACCTCTGTTCTATTAGCTCTCTGAGTGACAGGGCAGAACTGCTCTAGGTGGGTGGACGTTGTGTGTGTGTGTGTGTGTGTGTGTGTGTGTGTGTGTGTGTGTGTGTGTGTGTGTGTGTGTGTGTGTGTGTGTGTGTGTGTGTGTGTGTGTGTGTGTGTGTGTGTGTGTGTGTGTGTGTGTGTGTGTGTGTGTGTGTGTGTGTGTGTGTGTGTGTGCGTGCGTGCGTGTGTTACATGTGGGGCCTCTATCTGGGTTAAGTGGTCTGGACCCTCCTGGTTATCAGGACCATGAGACATCTATAAACATTCCTCTCTCTCTTTCGTCCTTTACAAGCTGACAGATCTGACATGGGAAAAGGTCAGTCTGTTTCGTCCTTTACAAGCTGACAGATCTGACATGGGAAAAGGTCAGTCTGTTTCGTCCTTTACAAGCTGACAGATCTGACATGGGAAAAGGTCAGTCTGTTTCGTCCTTTACAAGCTGACAGATCTGACATGGGAAAAGGTCAGTCTGTTTCGTCCTTTACAAGCTGACAGATTTGACATGGGAAAAGGTCAGTCTGTTTCGTCCTTTACAAGCTGACAGATCTGACATGGGAAAAGGTCAGTCTGTTTTGTCCTTTACAAGCTGACAGATCTGACACGGGAAAAGGTCAGTCTGTTTCGTCCTTTACAAGCTGACAGATCTGACATGGGAAAAGGTCAGTCTGTTTCGTCCTTTACAAGCTGACAGATCTGACATGGGAAAAGGTCAGTCTGTTTCGTCCTTTACAAGCTGACAGATCTGACATGGGAAAAGGTCAGTCTGTTTCGTCCTTTACAAGCTGACAGATCTGACACGGGAAAAGGTCAGTCTGCTTCGTCCTTTACAAGCTGACAGATCTGACACGGGAAAAGGTCAGTCTGTTTCGTCCTTTACAAGCTGACAGATCTGACATGGGAAAAGGTCAGTCTGTTTCGTCCTTTACAAGCTGACAGATCTGACATGGGAAAAGGTCAGTCTGTTTCGTCCTTTACAAGCTGACAGATCTAACATGGGAAAAGGTCAGTCTGCTTCGTCCTTTACAAGCTGACAGATCTGACATGGGAAAAGGTCAGTCTGCTTCGTCCTTTACAAGCTGACAGATCTGACATGGGAAAAGGTCAGTCTGTTTCGTCCTTTACAAGCTGACAGATCTGACATGGGAAAAGGTCAGTCTGTTTCGTCCATTACAAGCTGACAGATCTGACATGGGAAAAGGTCATTCTCTTTCTCTCTACCCACCTTCTCTGGATTTCTTCTCATGTTATTTTCCCTGTAAAACAGAACTACTGCTAGCTAGATGGGAAAATATTTTTTTTTCATATCAAATACGGTACATATTGATTCTCATTTAGCCAATGACTTGCAGGTCTTCGCACCAATCGAAACCAGAGCCAGGCCTGAGCAGTGAGAACAGGCAGACTCAGACATGCACCATAGAAACCCAATTGGAGTGGATTTCCTCTGTAACGCAGCGGGATGCTGGGATGCGGGCAGGCTTCCCCAAGGCTCCACCATGAGGCTGCAGGATGAGGGAGAGGCAGAGGAAACAGACCTGGCAGTAGATAGAGGGAGGGAGAGGGGAGGGGAGAGAGTGAGGGAGGGAGGGAGTGTAAAGGAGTGGAGGAGAGGCCTGTGCTGTGAAAGCCTGGCTGAGCCCCAGCCACCCCACTGTTAGAGGAGCGGATCTCCCTAAGCAGGTGGACAGAGACAGAGGGTTTATTGAACCTGGCCAGGCAGTGATTTAGTGGATTCCGATGGGGCCTTGCCTGGGCAGGCAAAGCCCTGTATTCCATGCAGATTACAGCACAATATAAGACATGTGTTTCAACCCCCACTCTATGGGAGAGTGGAGCAGGCCGGCAGTATAAACATGACCCAACTGTGCTGAGAAAGCCATGATGGTGCTTTAGGGAGACATAATAATAGAATGGGACAAATCACAAAACACTCAACATAACACACAATCCCAGGCTCGTATATATACAATGCACTAGAATAATCGCACAATAAGCCACTAAGTCAAATCATGACAGACGTTAGCTAGTATTATGTATGTCGGAAAATAACGTTTCAGGCCATGAACTCACCATCTCTCTATTCTCGTGTGTGTGTGTGTGTGTGTGTGTGTGTGTGTGTGTGTGTGTGTGTGTGTGTGTGTGTGTGTGTGTGTGTGTGTGTGTGTGTGTGTGTGTGTGTGTGTGTCTTCCCAGGGGATCTATGTGAGGAGGGAGTGGACCCCTGTATGCAAGGCTTTGACCCCTGCCAGCATGACTCCAAGTGCCTCCCCCTCACCAAAGGCTACAGGTGAGTGACATGCAGCTCTCAGATGGGGGGCGAGACTACAAAAGATCAGAAGTCACCAGAGGCAGCCCACAGGAAGTGGGCTGTCGTCCTCCTGTCGTCAGGACAACCTGTTCTGTTCTGTTCCTCCAACATGTTAATATCCTGTTCTGTTCTGTTCCTCCAACATGTTAATATCCTGTTCTGTTCTGTTCCTCCAACATGTTAATATCCTGTTCTGTTCCTCCAACATGTTAATATCCTGTTCTGTTCCTCCAACATGTTAATATCCTGTTCTGTTCTGTTCCTCCAACATGTTAATATCCTGTTCTGTTCTGTTCCTCCAACATGTAAATATCCTGTTCTGTTCTGTTCCTCCAACATGTTAATATCCTGTTCTGTTCCTCCAACATGTTAATATCCTGTTCTGTTCCTCCAACATGTTAATATCCTGTTCTGTTCTGTTCCTCCAACATGTTAATATTCTGTTCTGTTCCTCCAACATGTTAATATCCTGTTCTGTTCCTCCAACATATTAATATCCTGTTCTGTTCCTCCAACATGTTAATATCCTGTTCTGTTCCTCCAACATGTTAATTTTCTGTTCTGTTCCTCCAACATGTTAATATCCTGTTCTGTTCCTCCAACATGTTAATATTCTGTTCTGTTCCTCCAACATGTTAATATTCTGTTCTGTTCCTCCAACATGTTAATATCCTGTTCTGTTCCTCCAACATGTTAATATCCTGTTCTGTTCCTCCAACATGTTAATATCCTGTTCTGTTCCTCCAACATGTTAATATCCTGTTCTGTTCCTCCAACATGTTAATATCCTGTTCTGTTCCTCCAACATGTTAATATCCTGTTCTGTTCCTCCAACATATTAATATCCTGTTCTGTTCCTCCAACATGTTAATATCCTGTTCTGTTCCTCCAACATGTTAATATTCTGTTCTGTTCCTCCAACATGTTAATATTCTGTTCTGTTCTGTTCCTCCAACATGTTAATATTCTGTTCTGTTCCTCCAACATGTTAATATCCTGTTCTGTTCCTCCAACATATTAATATCCTGTTCTGTTCCTCCAACATGTTAATATCCTGTTCTGTTCCTCCAACATGTTAATATTCTGTTCTGTTCCTCCAACATGTTAATATTCTGTTCTGTTCCTCCATGTTAATATTCTGTTCTGTTCCTCCAACATGTTAATATCCTGTTCTGTTCCTCCAACATGTTAATATCCTGTTCTGTTCCTCCAACATGTTAATATCCTGTTCTGTTCTGTTCCTCCAACATGTTAATATCCTGTTCTGTTCCTCCAACATGTTAATATCCTGTTCTGTTCTGTTCCTCCAACATGTTAATATTCTGTTCTGTTCTGTTCTTCCAACATGTTAATATCCTGTTCTGTTCCTCCAACATGTTAATATCCTGTTCTGTTCCTCCAACATGTTAATATCCTGTTCTGTTCCTCCAACATGTTAATATCCTGTTCTGTTCCTCCAACATGTTAATATCCTGTTCTGTTCCTCCAACATGTTAATATCCTGTTCTGTTCCTCCAACATGTTAATATCCTGTTCTGTTCCTCCAACATGTTAATATTCTGTTCTGTTCCTCCAACATGTTAATATCCTGTTCTGTTCCTCCAACATGTTAATATCCTGTTCTGTTCTGTTCCTCCAACATGTTAATATCCTGTTCTGTTCTGTTCCTCCAACATGTTAATATCCTGTTCTGTTCTGTTCCTCCAACATGTTAATATCCTGTTCTGTTCCTCCAACATGTTAATATCCTGTTCTGTTCCTCCAACATATTAATATCCTGTTCTGTTCCTCCAACATGTTAATATCCTGTTCTGTTCTGTTCCTCCAACATGTTAATATTCTGTTCTGTTCCTCCAACATGTTAATATCCTGTTCTGTTCCTCCAACATGTTAATATCCTGTTCTGTTCCTCCAACATATTAATATCCTGTTCTGTTCCTCCAACATGTTAATATCCTGTTCTGTTCCTCCAACATGTTAATATTCTGTTCTGTTCCTCCAACATGTTAATATTCTGTTCTGTTCCTCCAACATGTTAATATCCTGTTCTGTTCCTCCAACATGTTAATATCCTGTTCTGTTCCTCCAACATGTTAATATCCTGTTCTGTTCCTCCAACATGTTAATATCCTGTTCTGTTCCTCCAACATGTTAATATCCTGTTCTGTTCCTCCAACATGTTAATATCCTGTTCTGTTCCTCCAACATGTTAATATCCTGTTCTGTTCCTCCAACATGTTAATATCCTGTTCTGTTCCTCCAACATGTTAATATCCTGTTCTGTTCCTCCAACATGTTAATATCCTGTTCTGTTCCTCCAACATGTTAATATCCTGTTCTGTTCTGTTCCTCCAACATGTTAATATCCTGTTCTGTTCTGTTCCTCCAACATGTTAATATCCTGTTCTGTTCTGTTCCTCCAACATGTTAATATCCTGTTCTGTTCTGTTCCTCCAACATGTTAATATCCTGTTCTGTTCTGTTCCTCCAACATGTTAATATCCTGTTCTGTTCTGTTCCTCCAACATGTTAATATCCTGTTCTGTTCTGTTCCTCCAACATGTTAATATCCTGTTCTGTTCCTCCAACATGTTAATATCCTGTTCTGTTCCTCCAACATGTTAATATCCTGTTCTGTTCCTCCAACATGTTAATATCCTGTTCTGTTCCTCCAACATGTTAATATCCTGTTCTGTTCCTCGAACATGTTAATATCCTGTTCTGTTCTGTTCCTCCAACATGTTAATATCCTGTTCTGTTCCTCCAACATGTTAATATCCTGTTCTGTTCTGTTCCTCCAACATGTTAATATCCTGTTCTGTTCCTCCAACATGTTAATATCCTGTTCTGTTCCTCCAACATGTTAATATCCTGTTCTGTTCCTCCAACATGTTAATATCCTGTTCTGTTCCTCCAACATGTTAATATCCTGTTCTGTTCTGTTCCTCCAACATGTTAATATCCTGTTCTGTTCCTCCAACATGTTAATATCTTGTTCTGTTCCTCCAACATGTTAATATCCTGTTCTGTTCTGTTCCTCCAACATGTTAATATCCTGTTCTGTTCCTCCAACATGTTAATATCCTGTTCTGTTCCTCCAACATGTTAATATCCTGTTCTGTTCCTCCAACATGTTAATATCCTGTTCTGTTCTGTTCCTCCAACATGTTAATATCCTGTTCTGTTCTGTTCCTCCAACATGTTAATATCCTGTTCTGTTCTGTTCCTCCAACATGTTAATATCCTGTTCTGTTCTGTTCCTCCAACATGTTAATATCCTGTTCTGTTCCTCCAACATGTTAATATCCTGTTCTGTTCCTCCAACATGTTAATATCCTGTTCTGTTCCTCCAAGATGTTAATATCCTGTTCTGTTCTGTTCCTCCAACATGTTAATATCCTGTTCTGTTCTGTTCCTCCAACATGTTAATATCCTGTTCTGTTCCTCCAACATGTTAATATCCTGTTCTGTTCCTCCAACATATTAATATCCTGTTCTGTTCCTCCAACATATTAATATCCTGTTCTGTTCCTCCAACATGTTAATATCCTGTTCTGTTCTGTTCCTCCAACATGTTAATATTCTGTTCTGTTCCTCCAACATGTTAATATCCTGTTTTGTTCTTCCAACATGTTAATATCCTGTTTGTTCCTCCAACATGTTAATATCCTGTTCTGTTCCTCCAACATATTAATATCCTGTTCTGTTCCTCCAACATGTTAATATCCTGTTCTGTTCCTCCAACATGTTAATATCCTGTTCTGTTCCTCCAACATGTTAATATCCTGTTCTGTTCTGTTCCTCCAACATGTTAATATTCTGTTCTGTTCCTCCAACATGTTAATATCCTGTTCTGTTCTTCCAACATGTTAATATCCTGTTCTGTTCTTCCAACATGTTAATATCCTGTTTGTTCCTCCAACATGTTAATATCCTGTTTGTTCCTCCAACATGTTAATATCCTGTTCTGTTCCTCCAACATGTTAATATCCTGTTCTGTTCCTCCAACATGTTAATATCCTGTTCTGTTCCTCCAACATGTTAATATCCTGTTCTGTTCTGTTCCTCCAACATGTTAATATCCTGTTCTGTTCCTCCAACATGTTAATATCCTGTTCTGTTCTGTTCCTCCAACATGTTAATATCCTGTTCTGTTCTGTTCCTCCAACATGTTAATATCCTGTTCTGTTCTGTTCCTCCAACATGTTAATATCCTGTTCTGTTCTGTTCCTCCAACATGTTAATATCCTGTTCTGTTCTGTTCCTCCAACATGTTAATATCCTGTTCTGTTCCTCCAACATGTTAATATCCTGTTCTGTTCCTCCAACATGTTAATATCCTGTTCTGTTCTATTCCTCCAACATGTTAATATCCTGTTCTGTTCCTCCAACATGTTAATATCCTGTTCTGTTCCTCCAACATGTTAATATCCTGTTCTGTTCCTCCAACATGTTAATATTCTGTTCTGTTCCTCCAACATGTTAATATCCTGTTCTGTTCCTCCAACATGTTAATATCCTGTTCTGTTCCTCCAACATGTTAATATCCTGTTCTGTTCTGTTCCTCCAACATGTTAATATCCTGTTCTGTTCTGTTCCTCCAACATGTTAATATCCTGTTCTGTTCTGTTCCTCCAACATGTTAATATCCTGTTCTGTTCTGTTCCTCCAACATGTTAATATCCTGTTCTGTTCCTCCAACATGTTAATATCCTGTTCTGTTCTGTTCCTCCAACATGTTAATATCCTGTTCTGTTCCTCCAACATGTTAATATCCTGTTCTGTTCTGTTCCTCCAACATGTTAATATCCTGTTCTGTTCCTCCAACATGTTAATATCTTGTTCTGTTCCTCCAACATGTTAATATCCTGTTCTGTTCTGTTCCTCCAACATGTTAATATCCTGTTCTGTTCCTCCAACATGTTAATATCCTGTTCTGTTCCTCCAACATGTTAATATCCTGTTCTGTTCTGTTCCTCCAACATGTTAATATCCTGTTCTGTTCTGTTCCTCCAACATGTTAATATCCTGTTCTGTTCTGTTCCTCCAACATGTTAATATCCTGTTCTGTTCTGTTCCTCCAACATGTTAATATCCTGTTCTGTTCTGTTCCTCCAACATGTTAATATCCTGTTCTGTTCTGTTCCTCCAACATGTTAATATCCTGTTCTGTTCCTCCAACATGTTAATATCCTGTTCTGTTCTGTTCCTCCAACATGTTAATATCCTGTTCTGTTCTGTTCCTCCAACATGTTAATATCCTGTTCTGTTCCTCCAAGATGTTAATATCCTGTTCTGTTCTGTTCCTCCAACATGTTAATATCCTGTTCTGTTCTGTTCCTCCAACATGTTAATATCCTGTTCTGTTCTGTTCCTCCAACATGTTAATATCCTGTTCTGTTCCTCCAACATATTAATATCCTGTTCTGTTCCTCCAACATATTAATATCCTGTTCTGTTCCTCCAACATGTTAATATCCTGTTCTGTTCTGTTCCTCCAACATGTTAATATTCTGTTCTGTTCCTCCAACATGTTAATATCCTGTTCTGTTCTTCCAACATGTTAATATCCTGTTTGTTCCTCCAACATGTTAATATCCTGTTCTGTTCCTCCAACATATTAATATCCTGTTCTGTTCCTCCAACATGTTAATATCCTGTTCTGTTCCTCCAACATGTTAATATCCTGTTCTGTTCCTCCAACATGTTAATATCCTGTTCTGTTCTGTTCCTCCAACATGTTAATATTCTGTTCTGTTCCTCCAACATGTTAATGTCCTGTTCTGTTCTTCCAACATGTTAATATCCTGTTTGTTCCTCCAACATGTTAATATCCTGTTCTGTTCCACCAACATGTTAATATCCTGTTCTGTTCCTCCAACATGTTAATATCCTGGTCTGTTCTGTTCCTCCAACATGTTAATATCCTGTTCTGTTCTGTTCCTCCAACATGTTAATATCCTGTTCTGTTCCTCCAACATGTTAATATCCTGTTCTGTTCTGTTCCTCCAACATGTTAATATCCTGTTCTGTTCTGTTCCTCCAACATGTTAATATCCTGTTCTGTTCCTCCAACATGTTAATATCCTGTTCTGTTCTGTTCCTCCAACATGTTAATATCCTGTTCTGTTCTATTCCTCCAACATGTTAATATCCTGTTCTGTTCCTCCAACATGTTAATATCCTGTTCTGTTCCTCCAACATGTTAATATCCTGTTCTGTTCCTCCAACATGTTAATGTTCTGTTCCTCCAACATGTTAATATCCTGTTCTGTTCCTCCAACATGTTAATATCCTGTTCTGTTCCTCCAACATGTTAATATCCTGTTATGTTCCTCCAACATGTTAATATCCTGTTCTGTTCTGTTCCTCCAACATGTTAATATCCTGTTCTGTTCTGTTCCTCCAACATGTTAATATCCTGTTCTGTTCCTCCAACATGTTAATATCCTGTTCTGTTCCTCCAACATGTTAATATCCTGTTCTGTTCCTCCAACATGTTAATATCCTGTTCTGTTCCTCCAACATGTTAATATCCTGTTCTGTTCTGTTCCTCCAACATGTTAATATCCTGTTTTGTTCCTCCAACATGTTAATATCTTGTTCTGTTCCTCCAACATGTTAATATCCTGTTCTGTTCCTCCAACATGTTAATATCCTGTTCTGTTCCTCCAACATGTTAATATCCTGTTCTGTTCCTCCAACATGTTAATATCCTGTTCTGTTCCTCCAACATGTTAATATCCTGTTCTGTTCCTCCAACATGTTAATATCCTGTTCTGTTCCTCCAACATGTTAATATCCTGTTCTGTTCCTCCAACATGTTAATATCCTGTTCTGTTCTGTTCCTCCAACATGTTAATATCCTGTTCTGTTCTGTTCCTCCAACATGTTAATATCCTGTTCTGTTCCTCCAACATGTTAATATCCTGTTCTGTTCTGTTCCTCCAACATGTTAATATCCTGTTCTGTTCCTCCAAGATGTTAATATCCTGTTCTGTTCTGTTCCTCCAACATGTCAATATCCTGTTCTGTTCTGTTCCTCCAACATGTTAATATCCTGTTCTGTTCTGTTCCTCCAACATGTTAATATCCTGTTCTGTTCCTCCAACATATTAATATCCTGTTCTGTTCCTCCAACATATTAATATCCTGTTCTGTTCCTCCAACATGTTAATATCCTGTTCTGTTCTGTTCCTCCAACATGTTAATATTCTGTTCTGTTCCTCCAACATGTTAATATCCTGTTTGTTCCTCCAACATGTTAATATCCTGTTCTGTTCCTCCAACATATTAATATCCTGTTCTGTTCCTCCAACATGTTAATATCCTGTTCTGTTCCTCCAACATATTAATATCCTGTTCTGTTCCTCCAACATATTAATATCCTGTTCTGTTCCTCCAACATGTTAATATCCTGTTCTGTTCTGTTCCTCCAACATGTTAATATTCTGTTCTGTTCCTCCAACATGTTAATATCCTGTTCTGTTCTTCCAACATGTTAATATCCTGTTTGTTCCTCCAACATGTTAATATCCTGTTCTGTTCCTCCAACATATTAATATCCTGTTCTGTTCCTCCAACATGTTAATATCCTGTTCTGTTCCTCCAACATGTTAATATCCTGTTCTGTTCCTCCAACATGTTAATATCCTGTTCTGTTCTGTTCCTCCAACATGTTAATATTCTGTTCTGTTCCTCCAACATGTTAATATCCTGTTCTGTTCTTCCAACATGTTAATATCCTGTTTGTTCCTCCAACATGTTAATATCCTGTTCTGTTCCTCCAACATGTTAATATCCTGTTCTGTTCCTCCAACATGTTAATATCCTGTTCTGTTCCTCCAACATGTTAATATCCTGTTCTGTTCCTCCAACATGTTAATATCCTGTTCTGTTCTGTTCCTCCAACATGTTAATATTCTGTTCTGTTCCTCCAACATGTTAATATCCTGTTCTGTTCTTCCAACATGTTAATATCCTGTTTGTTCCTCCAACATGTTAATATCCTGTTCTGTTCCTCCAACATGTTAATATCCTGTTCTGTTCCTCCAACATGTTAATATCCTGTTCTGTTCCTCCAACATGTTAATATCCTGTTCTGTTCCTCCAACATGTTAATATCCTGTTCTGTTCCTCCAACATGTTAATATCCTGTTCTGTTCCTCCAACATGTTAATATCCTGTTCTGTTCCTCCAACATGTTAATATCCTGTTCTGTTTCTCCAACATATTAATATCCTGTTCTGTTCCTCCAACATGTTAATATCCTGTTCTGTTCCTCCAACATGTTAATATCCTGTTCTGTTCCTCCAACATGTTAATATCCTGTTCTGTTCCTCCAACATGTTAATATCCTGTTCTGTTCCTCCAACATGTTAATATCCTGTTCTGTTCCTCCAACATGTTAATATCCTGTTCTGTTCCTCCAACATGTTAATATCCTGTTCTGTTCCTCCAACATGTTAATATCCTGTTCTGTTCCTCCAACATGTTAATATCCTGTTCTGTTCCTCCAACATGTTAATATCCTGTTCTGTTCTGTTCCTCCAACATGTTAATATCCTGTTCTGTTCTGTTCCTCCAACATGTTAATAACCTGTTATTTTATGACAGAGGAAAACAAACTCTAGTGTACGTGACTGTGCTGTTTAAAGGCACACTACTGCAGTAGAACTGCAGTTTTTCTATGTTAGAAAGAGCAAGAGAGTGGGTTTAAGGTAATAAAGATTTCAGTCACAGTTAGAAGTTAGGAAGTTAGAAGTTCACAGTTAGGAACTGTTCAGCGCCAGTTGTTAAGAGTACATTTATATTTTGAGTTCAATACATGAAGTTCCCTCTCAGGAAATAAAAGTTATTGGATTTGAATAACAGTTAAGTGTTCAGAGAGAATTGAATTGAGTTGAATTGAGAAAGAGAGAGTAGATAGAGAGAGAGAAGGGTGGAGGGAGAGAAAGAGAGAGAGAGAGGGGGGAAAGAGAGAAAGAAAGAGAGGGGGGAGAGTGAGAGAGAGAGAGAGAGGGAGAGAGAAAGAGACTGTTTCCTTTGTAACATTGTACCTCTTTATTTCCTGTGTCAGGTGTGAGTGCCTGCCAGGCTATGTGGGCCAGCACTGTGAGCAGGACTACAACGACTGTCTGGAGAACAAGTGTCAGCACGGGGCCGAGTGTGTGGACGCTGTCAATGGATACACCTGCGTGTGTAAAGAGGGCTTCAGGTGAGTCCACACACAGCACAGACACACACGCGCACAGGCTGATCTTACTGCATAGGCTGACGTAGGCTCAGTGCCGCAACAGCGTCAGGCCAGCTGCAGAGCACACACACACACACACACACACACACACACACACACACACACACACACACCAGACTGTGAGGAGCTACAGATGGTGCTTTATTATCCTCCACTTGGCTGTGTAGTCTGAGGCGTGCAGTGCAAGATGGTGCAGGGTGGTAAGGGTGATGTGGGGCAGTGTGGGGTGTTGCTTGGATGTGCGGTGGGGGGTGTTGTGGGGTGGTGCAGGGTGGAGCAGGGTGGTGCAAGGTGGTGCGAGGTGTTGCGTTGCGTTGCAGTGTGGGGTGGTGCAGGGTAGTGCTGGGTGGTGTGGAGTGGTACTGGGTAGTGTGCGGTGGTGCAGGGTGGTGCAGGGTGGTGCAGAGTGGTGCAGTGTGCTGGGTGGTGCAGAGTGGTGCAGTGTGCTGGGTGGTGTTTGGTGGTGCAGAGTGGTGCAGTGTGCTGGGTGGTGTTTGGTGGTGTGGGGTGGTGCAGAGTGGTGCAGTGTGCTAGGTGGTGTTTGGTGGTGCAGGGTGGTGTGGGGTGGTGCAAGGTAGTGCAGGGTGGTGCAAGGTGGTGCAGGGTAGTGTGGGGTGGTGCAGGGTGTGTATAATCATGATGGGAGGGACCATGGTGGAGTGTGTGTGGCAGCTTAATTGAGTGTGATATTAACCCACACATCTGTCTCTGTCATCCTGTAGTGGTCTGTTTTGCGAGAACCCTCCCCCTATGATCCTGCTGCAGACCAGCCCATGTGACCAGTCAGAGTGTCAGAACGGAGCCCAGTGTCTAGTGATGGCTGGGGAGCCTGTGTGCCGCTGTCTGTCTGGCTTCACTGGAAACAAGTGCCACAAGATTGTTACCGTCCACCTGCTGGGCAAAGATGCCTACCTGGAGCTGTCCAGCGCCAAGATACGCAACTCTGCCCACATCTCCCTACAGGTACTGTACCATCTCTAACCCCTGACCTCTAACCCGTAACACTGCCCACATCTCCCTACAGGTACTGTATGACCTTTCACCCCTCACATCACTGTGGGTTTGTCTGTAATGACACCCTATTCCCTATGTAGTTCACTACGTTTGACCAGGGCCCAGACCCAGCCCTCATTCACACAGACACAATGACAGCTATCTAGTTAGGGCTGGAATTGTCTTGTTTCAACAGTCACCTTCTATATGATAGCCCTATGAGTCTGAGTAGTCCTGCTGTCTCCCTATAACTGATCATACGTCCCATAACGTCATACTCTACCTCATGCACCATTATCAGAAATGGATGATAGCACTTCAGGTTAATAAGAGAGAGAAAGAACAGTCTCTCGTCAACACCTTGTCTTGAGGATTAAGTAGTGAGTTGTGCACACTAGCCCCCATCAACGCAGCACTTCAAGTATAGAATGTAGCACCCTTGGGAAAGGTATTAGAGGGATATTTTTCTTAAGAGGCTAGCATAAAAACTCTCTCTCTCTCTCTCTGCATCTCAAATGGCACCCTATTCCCTATGTGCACTACTTTTGACCAGAGCCCATAGTCTGTAGTGCACTACATAGGTACTAGGGTGCCATTTGGAACGCAAACTCTATTATTGAGGCTCTCAGCCAGCCGTCTGGCTCTGAGCTACCACCAGACACCACAGGGACGGTGGGACGCTGACATTATTATAATGTCACCTTTTGTTCGCTAGCATGAATAATGTGGCTTGAGGGGATATGTATTATGGTAATAGAGTGTCGGCGTGGCGACCGTTATCAGCCCAATCACTGGCAGTGAGTCACGGCCGGCGGATCGCATCTTACCTCCAAATGAGCTGATGTGCTTGTTGGCGAGGGGGCACGCTAATGTTAATTAAAAATACTGAGGTAAAAATAAAACACTTGGTCTTAATCTCTGTGCTAAAGGTGACAGCATGACTTTGAGTATTGTAAGTAGCTAGGTTATGTAGATACATGGCCAAGAGGAAATGAAGTTCAGTTTGTACATTCTGCCACAGTTTTACACACGATGCATGAAACAACATGGAAAACATAATTTCAAGTTAAAATAGAGAAGTACAGTTTTCAAATAAATTACGCTTTGAGTTGTAAGCCACTCTATGTTGCATACTAAGCAAAGTAACCGTCTCCCCATGCCATATGTTTCCATTTCAAATAGAGTAACTACAGAATGGTATCCTTCAGGTTTCCATCCAATTGGGGACAGATTTTCATGTGAATACTTTAGAATCTGCGTGAAGAAGATATGCGCATTTTGCCACCAGTAGTGTTTCCACCAAATTGACTTTGTGAGGATAAAAATCAATGCGTGAAGATGTAGTGCTCACTAAATGTACTTTTTCCAGGAAGTTTTCATGCACCGAATAAAAATCGAAAGTTTAATATGTTTCCATCACATTTTCAACTCACTGATAGTTTTGTCACAAGCAAATGCGTCTACTCTGGTCTTGGCACGTGGGCTCCGGTCAACCACAGTTACCTGCAAGGAAACACGTGCCGTCATCATTGCTTTGCAAAAAAAGGGCTTCAAAGGCAAGGATATTGCTGCCAGTAAGATTGCACCTAAATCAACCATTTATCGGATCATCAAGAACTTCAAGGAGAGCGGTTCAATTGTTGTGAAGAAGGGTTCAGGGCGCCGAAGAAAGTCCAGTAAGCGCCAGGACCGTCTCCTAATGTTGATTCAGCTGCGGGATCGGGGCACCACCAGTAAGTGCATCTGCACGCACAGTGAGGCAAACTTTTGGAGGATGGCCTGGTGTCAAGAAGGGCAGCAAAGAAGCCACTTCTCTCCAGGAAAAACATCAGGGATAGACTGATATTCTGCAAAAGGTACAGGGATTGGACTGCTGAGGACTGGGGTAAAGTCATTTTCTCTGATGAATCCCCTTTACGATTGTTTGGGGCATTCGGAAGAAAGCTTGTCCCGGAGAAGACAAGGTGACAAGGCTACCATCAGTCCTGTGTCATGCCAACAGTAAAGTATCCTGAGCCCATTCATGTGTGGGGTTGCTTCTCTGCCAAGGGAGTGGGCTCACTCACAACACAGCCATGAATAAAGAATGGTACCAACACATCCTCCGAGAGCAACTTCTCCCAACCATCCAGGAACAGTTTGGTGACAAACAATGCCTTTTCCAGCATGATGGAGCACCTTGCCATGAGGCAAAAGTGATAACTAAGTGGCTCGGGGAACAAAACATCGATATTTTGGGTCCATGGCCAGGAAACTCCCCAGACCTTAATCCCATTGAGACCTTGTGGTCAATCCTCAAGAGGCGGGTGGACAAACAAAACCCCACAAATTCTGACAACCTCCAAGCATTGATTATGCAAGAATGGGCTGCCATCAGTCAGGATGTGGCCCAGAAATTAATTGACAGCATGCCAGGGCGGATTGCAGAGGTCTTTAAAAAGAAGGGTCAATACTGCAAATATTGACTCTTTGCATCAACGTCATGTAATGGTCAATAAAAGCCTTTGATACTTATGAAATGCTTGTAATTATACTTCAGTATTCCATAGTAACATCTGACAAAAATATATAAAGACACTGAAGCAGCAAACTTTGTGGAAATTAATATTTGTGTCATTCTGTACTGTCAACTGTACTGTCGATTTAGGGCCAGATAGCACTGCATTTTGCTTTGTGCTTGTGTTTCCCAATAAGCAATGTAGTTTTTTTACTGTGTTGTAATTTGGTTTATTCTGATTGATTGGATGTTCTGGTCCTGAGGCTTCAGTGTGTCAGTAAAACAGGTTTGTGAATTCAGTCCCAGGACCAGATGGATGAGGGGACTCTTTGCTCAGCTCTTGGCATTGCAGGGCTTGGTAATGATTTGAGATATGTTTTACTCCCTACACCACTTTCAATAACTTTGTAGAACAGTCCTGTATGCCAAATATAATCAAATGCTTTTTGGAAGTCGATAAAGCAAAAGTATATTTTGGTATTATTTTGGTGGACACGTTTATCTATCAGGGTGTGTAGGGTGTAAATATGATCGGTCGTGCGGTGTTTTAGTATAAATCCAATTTCGCTTTTACTCAAGATATTGTGCTTATTAAGGAAGATTAGAACTTATAATTTATCATTTATAATACTACAGAAAACCTTCCGCAGGTTACTGTTCACACAAATGCCTCTGTAATTGTTGGGGTCAAATTTGTCTCCGTTCTTAAAGCTTGGGGTAATGAGTCCTTGATTCTAGATGTCAGGGAAATAACCTACACTGAGGATCAATTTAAACTGTTTTAATATAGCCAATTGAAATTGTGCACTAGTGAATTTGAGTATCTCAATTAGGATGCCATCAAGTCCACATGCTTTTTTAAATTTGAGGGCTTGAAGTTTCTTATAGAGCTCCTGGTCAGTACTTGGGGAGTCCAATGGATTTTGATTGTCCTTTATAGCTTTTTCTAATCCATTCAACTTCTCATGAATTTGGCGTTGTTCTGCGTTTGTGTCAATTTGAACGGTGTTGTAGAGTGTTTTAAAAAGGGTTGTCCAAATGTCCCCATTTTGTATCGCTAATTCCTCTTGTTTAGATTTTTTTATTTTTTTATCCAATTTTGCCAGAACTTGTTTGTGTTTATGGACTCCTCAATTAGTGTCAGCTGCTTGCTGTTGTACTGGGCTTTTTTGGTTCTGACTGTAAGTTTATAGAGTTTTAAAGTCTCACACTAATGAAGCCATAATTCACCATTATTTGGGTCTCTGTGCTTTTGGTTTGATAGTGTTATATGTTTTTTCCTTATACATTTTACAATCTGCATCAAACTAGTTGTTATCTGTGGTCTTTTTCGATTTGTTTTTATAATCAATTTCAGTTGTGCTTCTTTTGCCGTTTGCCTGAATATATAGTTGATGTTTTGTACTGCTAGATTGGTGCCTTCTTTACTGAGTGAATGTGGTATCCAGAAAGTTATCTAAGAGCTTTTGGATTACTGGTTGCTTTCTGGTATTCTTCTGTGCTGTTTTTGGGCCCATCTGTATGAATTTCTGATGTTGTACAGCTTACTGGGCTGTGAACGTGTGGTTATTTCCATGTCTGTTCTTTTGAGGAACAATGTAATTTGGCTGTGATCAGACAGAGGTGTTAGTGGCTTGACAGTGAATGAGCTGAGAGAGAAAGGGTCAATGTCTGTGATCATATAGTCTAGTGTGCTGTGGTCAACAGGTGAGCAATAGGTGAATCTCCCCAAAGAGTCCTCCTGTAACCCTACCATTACAAACGCAGGCTTCTACAGAGCTGCAACAGATCCCTTCCGTTTTTGTTGATGGTGCTGTCACTGTTGTTTCTATTGGGGAGATTAAGACAGTTAGAAACAGTATGGCCTGTAATAAAGCTGTCCCCTTGTGTGCTCGTTAGATCAGGTAGTGTTCCTGTGTGCTCGTTAGATCAGGTAGTGTTCCTGTGCGCGCATTTGTGTCCCCACAGATGAGCACATTTCCCTGAGCCTGGAAATGGCATGTCTCTTCCTCAAGGGTGGGGAAGATCTCCTCTGAGTGATATGGGGATTCTGGGGGGGATATATATTGCGCAAATATTAACATCGTTTGACATGTTTCTATGAACTTTACGGATACAATTTGGATAAAAATTCAGAAAACAAAACATATTTTACATAGGTTTAAAGAGGCCACCATGAGAAGAGAGCTGGTGCAGGTAAAGGAGGAGATGGAAAAGGATTTGTCTGTTATCAAGAGGGTGCTGCAGCACAGAGAACAGACTGTAGACACTCCCAGAGAGAAGCTGCAGCCCCTCACCACCCCTAACAACCCCACTGACCCCCCTTTACCCACACCCCAGTCAACAAGGAGGCTCACATGTGGCCACCTACTACAGAGCGAAGCCCCCCCCCCCCCACCCCTGAAATACATCCACATACCCCTCCTTGTAAACAGGCCCTGTGCACCCAAGCCCCACACCGTAAACACACTAATCTGGTAAAACCCACTAAGGTGGCCATCCTCATTGACTCAAATGGGAAATTCATCCAAGAGGATAAACTCTTCCCCCAACACAAGGTGTTCAAAATATGGTGCCCAAAACACAGGATGCACTCCACATCCTGTCCCAGCCTGACTTAGGCACACCAGGCCACATTATTATTCACACCGGCACCAACAACCTGCGAGAGGAGCAGGAGAGAGTAGGCAGCCTGGTCAACAGAGTAGAGGAGAGGGCCTCTGAGTGGTTTAAAGATTAACTTCTTGTGAATCCAACCACTGTGTCAGATTTTAAAAATGCTTTACCGCGAAAGCATACCTTATGATTATTTGAGAACATAGCCCACTAGACAAATCATTACAAACAGTAACCAGCCAAGTAGAAGAGTTACACAAGTCAGAAATAGAGATAAAATTAATCCCTTACCTTTGATGATCTTCATATGGTTGCACTCAGCAGACATTCATTTACTCAATAAATGTTCCTTTTGTTCAACAAAGTCTCTTTATATACAAAAACCTTACCACCGTTTTGTTCGCGCGTTTTCTTCAGTAATCCACAGGCTCAAACGTAGTCAAAACAGGCAGACAAAAAAATCCAAATTGTATCCGTAAAGTTCATAGAAACATGTCAAACGATGTTAATATTCAATCCTCAGGTTGTTTTTAGCCTAAATAATCGATAATATTTCAACAGGACAATAACGTCGTCAATATAGAAGGTAAACAAGAAAGGCACTCTCTCGGTCTCGCGCATGAAAAAGCTCTGTGACACTTTAGGGTCCACTCATTCAGACTGCTCTTACTTCCTAATTTTTCAGAATACAAGCCTGAAACAATTTCTAAAGACTGTTGACATCTAGTGGAAGCCTTAGGAAGTGCAATATGACCCAATATTCGATAGGCAAACCTACAAATCTCAGATTTCCCACTTCCTGGTTGGATTTTTTCTCAGGTTTTTGCCTGCCATATGAGTTCTGTTATACTCACAGACATCATTCAAACAGTTTTAGAAACTTCAGAGTGTTTTCTATCCAAATCTACTAATAATATGCATATCTTAGCTTCCTGGACTGAGTAGCAGGCAGTTTACTCTGGGCACCTTATTCATCCAAGCTACTCAATACTGCCCCCAGCCTTAAACGAAATGGACCGGTCGTAGCTGGATTCTTCCCCGACCTTGTACACCTTCTCCAAAACATGTTCATTGTTCAGTCCTCAAGTTCTATGCTGGAGAAGAGGTTCCTTTGTTCTCCTGTGAAACCTTTTCTCTCTCTATGCTGTCTGGCCATGAGGAAGAGAGTCTCCTCCAGGAATTTACGACCTGAGATAACAGCAGCCTGGGTGTAGGCGAGAGAGAGAGGGGGAAGGCACGCTATACCCAAAGAGGGCCACGTCATGACAATACCACATGCGACACAATCATATTTACAGATCTATGGACTGCACAGCACAACTGACACGGAAGCTTTATGAGCCAAAGTTTACATGTGCTAGGACAAAATGTGACGCCACAGTGAGTAACGTGTTAGCACCATGGGCAACTACTTTGGTAACACAGGACCTAGAGCAGGTTGAATTTGTCTCTCTGTCCATTGATGTGTCCAATCAAGGACATGTAAAGCTGCTGCCAATAGTAGTCAGATATTGTAAGATATATGATGGCAGCACATCTGTGGAAACAAAACTGCTTGATTTTGTTGAATTGAAAGGAGAAACAGCAGAGGAAATTGCAGCTGAGGTCCTGGTGGTCATCACAAAATTTTACCTGGAAAAGAAAGTCGTGGCATTCTCTGCCGACAACACAAATACCAACTTTGGAGGACTGAATAGGCTGGGGAGCGTCAATGTCCATACCAAAGTTAAAAATGCTCTGCAGCAGGAGGTGATTGGCTTAGGTTGTCCTTCCCACATCATTCAAAACACGGACAGAACAGCTTTGGATGTTATTCCCCTTGATGTTGAGTACCTGCTCACAAAGATATTTGGATATTTTAATATTTTCACCGTCAAGAGTAGAAAGACTGAAGAGCTTTTGTGAGTTTGTTGGCCAGGAGTACCATAACCTTTTAGGACACAGTAATGTTCGCTGGATATCCAAGCTCCCTGCTCTAGAAAGAGTGCTGAAAATGTATGTGCTATTGAAATCCTTTTTTCTTTCTGAAGACAAATGCCCTGTTGTCCTGCGAACAATGTTCGAAGAGCCACTGACTGAACTTTGGCTGGCCTTTGGCCATGGAAACATGACCGTATTCAGTGACACGATCAAGATGCTTGGAGGCCAGGACCGCTGTGCTGTGGAGTCAGCTGCAATTCTGAGAAATATTGAGGAAAAATTGACTGCAAGACGTGATGACAACTTCATTCCAGTTTTTGTCAGAGAACTTCTGAGAGAGCAAGAGGAAAATGGAGAAATGTCTAAAGAGAGCTTTCTCAAAACATCCCAATCAGTCTTCACTACGGCTGTGAAATACTTGCAAGCATGGGGAAGCAAACAGATAATCTAAAAGATTTACATGGTCTCCTTTTAAAAAGGCAACCTCAGCATGAAGAGATCCAGAAGTCAGCAGGCACACTGCAGGAAAAATGCCCCAATGAGACCATCAATGAAGTTGCATTGTTTGACGAGGTTACTGGCCTGCAAGAGTTCCTAAAAGGGGGGGTGACTTGAAGAATGGAAAACATCTGAGACAATAGTCAGAGATGGGGCACGGTGGTTATCCACTTCAAAGAGAACGACATCTCACACACTAGCCTGGCTAGATTAGCGTCTGTTGTCATGTGCTTACCTGGAAGTTATGCACCAGTCGAGAGAGTGTTCTCCCAAATGAATGATATATGGACAGCAGCAAGGAATAGGTTCACTGTTCCTACCATCAAGGCCATGCTTATTGTGAAGACAAACTTCAACCTCCCCTGCCAGGAGTTCATCGAGAAACTGGCCAAAGACAGAGCAATCCTGAATAAGATGCATTCTTCTGAGAAATATACAGATTAGGTTGGTATAAGTATATTATGTAGTTACCAATCTCATCATCGTCTTATTTCTTTATTATGTTAAGAATTTCACATAGACTATTGTTTCTGTTTTTTTTCTATTTTGCTCATGTTCTCTTCTGCTCTTATTCTACCCAGACTACCAGGACCACTGAATGGCTGTTCAGATCGGACAGTTCTGTCTTGTCTGTAGTGTTTCTGTAATATAGTTGTTTTCTCTATCACAGTGTGCCTGTTAGACTAAATACATGAAACCGGAATTGTCCCCCATTTTTATTTAATAGATAATAACATTGGATATTTTAATTATATATTGACCGCCGAACTGGAAATGTCCCCGGTTTTCATTTCAGAAATCTGGTCACGTTAGTGTAAAATAACAGGTTTGTAACAGTCCTGTTGTGTGAGCAGTCAGCAAACAAAGCTATGGTTACCACAAGTAAACAGTTGGAGCTAGCTAGTAAGCTAGCTAACAAATTTGAATTTAGCTAGCATGATTAAGATTGGTCATTTAGCTCACACTCTGTCAATCTTTTCCTCCTGTGTTGATCTTCAGTTGTACAATTTGATTACACTATTAAATTAGCAACAAATATATAGGTAATCTCACTCTTAACCAGAAAGTTATAAAAAGTATGGAGCTATTTGTCTACATTACTGCCTCTCTCTCTCTCTTTTTCTCCCTCTCATCTGTCTCTCCAGGTGGCTACAGATAAGGACAATGGTGTCCTGCTCTACAAGGATGACCATGATCCTCTAGCCCTGGAGCTGTACCAGGGACACATACGCATCATCTACGACATCGCTAACTACCCGCTGACCACTGTCTACAGGTCAGCACACACACACAGATTAAACATCATTATAATAGAGTAATGGAGGTGAGAAAACAGTGGAGGGGTCATCAGTGGGAACTCTGGGAAACTAGTTAGTGTTGCATTAGGAGTTATATCAGCCATAGCACTCCTTGGAAATTGTGAGAATGGGGAAGGAGAGTGGCTGTAATTTGAGCCAGCCAGCCATAACAGAGCAGAGGAGGGAGGGGGATTTGAAATCATATTCACCTGATCCTCCCTCAGCCCCATAACCAGCCCCAGCCTTAGCTCCATCCCCAGCTCCAACCCCAGCGCAAGGCCTGTCTCCCAGCCCAAGTCTGTCTGATGCGTCATGGCTTCCTCATTTTGTTCTGCATCTCCAGACTCTCCCCCTCAGTAGTCCCTTGTTTTCCCCGGAGTGACGTAACGTTCTGTGGCTTTGGTAGCGCCGCAACCATTGTCTTTGGGGAGCAGAGGATGTTTTGCGGGTAGCGGGGTGCGTGTGAGGAGACGGAATGGGAAAGTGAGGAGGGGAATTACCCGTCTGCTCCTATTAGTGTGACATGTGCCACCCCAGAGGCCTGGCACAACCCAGAGTACACATCTCCCAAGGCATTCCTGAGGTCTCCCTGTGATAGTCAGCATTACCATTAACCGTGTGGAACCAGAGCAGCAGGTCTCACTCCGAGCCAGGGCCTCAATTTTACACTGCTCCCGCCCAATGAGGTGCAGATGTGGACGGACTGTCAGGGGAAGCCCCATCTATAAGTTGAACTTCGTGGAGGTAGAGGGAGAGAGAGTGGTGGTGGAGGTGGCTGTGGTCGCTGCATTCCTCAGCCCTCTGGGTAGTAAAGATGCGGCGGGAGCAGGGTGGGAGTAGGGTAGGAGGGGCCGGGAGCGGGGTGGGAGCAGGGCGGGAGTAGGGCAGGAGGGGCCGGGAGCAGGGTGGGAGCAGGGCGGGAGTGGGGCAGGAGGGGCCGCGAGCGGGGTGGGAGCAGGGCGGGAGATAGAAAGGAGACAGGAGAATGAAGACAGGAGATGGGAGAGAGGAGATAGAGGAGACAGAAAAGAGGAGGGAGGAGACAGGGGAAGGTAGACAGGAGAGAGGAAACAGGAGAGGGGAAACAGGAGAGAGCACAGCTAGGAGAAGATGAGAAGAGGTGGAGGATGGAGGAGGAGAGGAGTTCACGTGGGAATGAAGGGCTACTGGTGAGAGGGGAGAGGAGAGAGCGGTGAGAAAAACAGGAAGGAGAAGTGAGAGTGGATGAGGGTAGTCTGGTCAAGTGATGGAAAGGTGAGGGGTGAACCACTCATCTGTCCAGACCTAATCTGGAGAGAAGAGGGAGGGAGAGGAGGAGGTAGCAGGGTACAGGACTCATTACTATCAGATGAATGCCTGGGTCCTCACTGTGTTCATGTCTTGCCCTTTACCAAATGCCACAGTAATCCCTCTATTAGTTTAAGGGAACTAGTCTGACATTATTCAGGAGATGGAGGGAGAGGAAAAGGGTAAGGGGCATAGAAACATCACAGAAGATTGAACGAGAGCGTTTCAATCGTTACCCAATTCCCTCCCACTCTGTCTAGGTTCAGCCTTCCACTGCCACGCCTACACTATGTGTATTGGTAGGTACCCTTCAGAAAGTAGTCATTGCCTGCCATGTCACTGTGATTTAGAGCAATGGAGAAGAGCCTATAGGAGGGGGTCAAAGTGTCTCTCTCTCTTCTCTGCTCCACTCAGCGTCAGCACAAGTTGTCTCTTTGTGAGCCGAATGCCACGTTAGAGCTGAGTGGAGCTGAGTCACAGAGGAGAGGTGAAGAGAGAAGAGGACATGCAGCTTGTGAACAAAGTGGGCTACTGGTAGAGACTGAGACAGACTGGTAGAGAGAGAGAATGGTAGAGAGAGAGAGAGAGAGAGACTGGTAGAGAGAGAGACTGGTAGAGAGAGGGAATGGTAGAGAGAGGGAATGGTAGAGAGAGAGAATGGTAGAGAGAGAGAATGGTAGAGAGAGAGAATGGTAGAGAGAGAGAATGGTAGAGAGAGAGAATGGTAGAGAGAGACTGGTAGAGAGAGAGACTGGTAGAGAGAGAGACTGGTAGAGAGAGAGAGACTGGTAGAGAGAGAGAGACTGGTAGAGAGAGAGAGACTGGTAGAGAGAGAGAGACTGGTAGAGAGAGAGAGACTGGTAGAGAGAGAGAGACTGGTAGAGAGAGAGAGACTGGTAGAGAGAGAGAGACTGGTAGAGAGAGACTGGTAGAGAGAGACTGGTAGAGAGAGACTGGTAGAGAGAGAGACTGGTAGAGAGAGAGAGACTGGTAGAGAGAGAGAGACTGGTAGAGAGAGAGAGACTGGTAGAGAGAGAGAGACTGGTAGAGAGAGAGAGACTGGTAGAGAGAGAGAGACTGGTAGAGAGAGAGAGACTGGTAGAGAGAGAGAGACTGGTAGAGAGAGAGAGACTGGTAGAAATACACTACGGAAAAAGAAGGAACAGCACGTCAGAAATCAGCTCAATGTAATTGAAGAAACCATGGAAAATTGGAAAACTCTAAACAAACAACAACACGAAGAGTTATCTATCCAAAGGAGATGTATGGATAAACCACTTCTCCAATCTTTTTGGCTCCATAACAAAGAACAAACAGCAAAAACATATACATGATCAAATACAAATCTCAGAATAAACTATTAAAGACTACCAGAACCCGCTGGATTCTTCAATCACATTGAATCAACTACAGGACAAAATACAATCCCTCCAACCCAAAAAGGCCTGTGTGGTTGATGGTATCCTCAATGAAATTATCAAATATACAGACCACAATTTCCAATTGGCTAAATTTAAAACATAAAACATACAACATTATAAAATCCATGTACACAAACCACAAGTTCAAATTGGCAAAAAACACACATTTATTTCCACGGGCCATGGGCTGAGACAGGGATGCAGCTTAAGCCCCACCCTCTTCAACATATATATCAACGAATTGGTGAGGGCACTAGAAGAGTCTGCAGCACCCGGCCTCACCCTACAAGAATCTGAAGTTTTTGTCTACTTTTTGTCTACTATTTGCTAATGTTCTGGTGCTTCTGTCCCCAAGCAAGGAGGGCCTACAGCAGCACCTAGATCTTCAGCACAGATTCTGTCAGACCTAGGCCCTGACAGTACATCTCAGTAAGACTAAAATAATGGTGTTACAATTGTTATTGTTTATTTCACTTTTGTTTATTATCTATTTCACTTGCTTTGGCAATGTAAATGTTTCCCATGCCAATAAAGCCCCTTAATTTTAAAATTGATAGAGAGAGAGAGAGAGAGGGCTACTGCAACAGTAAAGCCAGTTGTCTCTGAGAACAGACAGAACAGATCCAGACAGAACAGACCCAGACCGACACAGACAGAACAGATCCAGACAGAACAGATCTAGACAGACACAGACAGAACAGATCCAGACAGACAGAACAGATCCAGACAGACCCAGACATAACAGACATAGACAGAACAGATCCAGACAGAACAGATCTAGACAGACCCAGACAGAACAGATCCAGACAGAACATATCCAGACAGAACATATCCAGGTAGACCCAGACATAACAGATCCAGACAGAACAGATCTAGACAGACCCAGACAGAACAGACCCAGACAGAACAGACCCAGACAGAACAGATCCAGACAGAACAGACCCAGACAGAACAGACCCAGACAGACCCAGACAGAACATATCGAGATAGACCTAGACAGAACAGACCCAGACAGAACAGATCTAGACAGACCCAGACAGAACAGATCTAGACAGACCCAGACAGAACATATCCAGACAGACTCAGACAGAACAGATCCAGACAGAACCTATCCAGACAGAACATATCTAGACAGACCCAGACAGAACAGACCCAGACAGAACAGATCTAGACAGATCCAGACAGAACCTATCCAGACAGAACATATCTAGACAGACACAGACAGAACAGACACAGACAGAACAGATCTAGACAGACACAGACAGAACAGATCCAGACAGAACAGACAGAACATATCCAGATAGACCCAGACAGAACAGATCCAGACAGAACAGATCCAGACAAAACAGATCTAGACAGACACAGACAGAACAGACCCAGACAAAACATATCCAGACAGAACAGATGCAGACATACCCAGACAGTGGAGTCACTGGACCGGACCGTAGTAAGCTTGTGGCTCTGGCTCCTGTAGACAGAGGCTGAGTCCCAAATAGAACCCTATTACCGATATAGTGGATAAAGTGCCAATTGACAGCAAGTGTTCCACAGAGATCAGGAGAATGGAGTGTGATGTCTGGCTGGTGGATACACCACCAACAGGAACGCTAAAGGAGACCGGCGTACCTCGACCATGTTTAGCTCCCTGTCTCTGGGAAGCTGGAGTCAACTGCTTTCAAGGGCATAGCTGAAAACACTGTTGTGTTTTTTTGCACCTAGCTAGCCCCAGCCATTAAGATGGTTTAGATAGTTGCTGTTAGACCTAGCTAGCCCCAGCCATTAAGATGGTTTTAGATAGTTGCTGTTAGACCTAGCTAGCCCCAGCCATTAAGATGGTTTAGATAGTTGCTGTTAGACCTAGCTAGCCCCAGCCATTAAGATGGTTTAGATAGTTGCTGTTAGACCTAGCTAGCCCCAGCCATTAAGATGGTTTAGATAGTTGCTGTTAGACCTAGCTAGCCCTAAGAGGAGCCAGCCAGGCAACACCCCCTCCCCCCCAATTCCTTAGACCCCATACACTAAACAGTTCACCAGTGGAAACCTAATTGAGGTTGCTTACAGCTGCAATCTGGAACTTTTTTGGTTATCTGCAAAACATCGACCTGCAGGGTGCGGCTGAAATCTGCCACAGCTTTCTGTTCGCTTTTATTGAATTCCATAATGGGCTGGTTTAAGCTAATACGCAGGCTGGGCACACATCAAAGACACCACATCCCCATCGAAAAATATAGCCTCTGGAAAACTTCAGCTTGTCAAAACATAGACAAGGCCCAAAATTGGCAAAAGTTGGAGGGCTGAGCTACACGGTTCACCTTGTTAGGCTGTCCCTCTGCTGCCTCTCTGTGGTCATATGGTATCATAGCAAGATGGGAAATCCTCTGTCGATTTTCTTCCCCAAACCCTTTTCCCTGCTACTCCCCCTTAGCCAGGATGTGCATGTGGGCTTTCAGATTGCCAGTAACGAATGACGGCTGTAAAAATCAGAGACACTGGATGACAATGGCATTGAAGTGTAATAAAGCCAGACTTCCATGGTGGTATTTATATATTAAATGGAAGCAGAAGCTGGCTCCCGAGTGGCACAGCGGTCTAATGCATTGCATCTCAATGCTAGAGGTGTAACTACAGACCCTGGTTTGATTCCAGGCTGTATCACAACCGGCCGTGATTGGGAGTCCCATAGGGGGGCGCACAATTGGCCCAGGGTTGTCCTGGTTTTGCCGGAGTAGGCTGTCATTGTAAATAAGAATTTGTTTCAAACGTACTGACAAAGGTAAAAAAAAAAACGGGTTGGTTGCAAAAGGCCAGTTTTCAGATTGGAATGAAATTACAAGGCCATAATGCAAACCACACATGATGCAGCGATTATTTCGCAGACGGGACGGGACGGGGGGTGTGGTTCAGCTGTATCAGACCGCTCTAATACAGGATGAGTAAAGGCCAGTGCA
>NW_026601380.1:0-54814 GCF_029448725.1 Salvelinus fontinalis
TCATGTACAAGGGAAAGAGTATTGGTGTTGAACATGTATAATGTACAAGGGAAAGAGTATTGGTGTTGTTGAACATGTATCATGTACAAGGGAAAGAGTATTGGTGTTGTTGAACATGTATCATGTACAAGGGAAAGAGTATTGGTGTTGTTGAACATGTATCATGTACAAGGGAAAGAGTATTGGTGTTGTTGAACATGTAGCATGTACAAGGGAAAGAGTATTGGTGTTGAACATGTATCATGTACAAGGGAAAGAGTATTGGTGTTGAACATGTATCATGTACAAGGGAAAGAGTATTGGTGTTGAACATGTAGCATGTACAAGGGAAAGAGTATTGGTGTTGTTGAACGTGTAGCATGTACAATTGGTGTTGTTTTGAAGGAATATGTTGAACATTCAGACCATCACAGGGTTGTCCTTCATCTTATTTTATTGGGTGTGGGAAATGGTAACTGACAGACTCACGGCAGAGCTTGGCCTGGCATTGATTGTTTCCCCCCTCACAAGAGCTGCATTCTTCCAACCCCTTCAGGTATGGTAACATCTCAACCACGTTTCCCCTGGAGAAAGAACATCCTTTTCATTTATCCAAAATGTTTCTATAATCAGAGCATCTTAGACTTTTTTTTTAAGGGAAAGTACAAGGTTGCATAATTCCAATAACCTTTCAAAAATCCCCTGGTGTTCCAAAAATGATTCATTTTGCATCATATGATGCAAAATGCATCATACCGGCTGTATTTCTGTATTTTGAAAGTTATATATCTTGAAATTGCTGACACTTTTTGGGACTATATATACAATGGACTAATGAAACAAATACCAAAATACACTGCTCAAAAAAATAAAGGGAACACTTAAACAACACAATGTAACTCCAAGTCAGTCACACTTCTGTGAAATCAAACTGTCCACGTAGGAAGCAACACTGATTGACAATAAATCTCACATGCTTTTGTGCAAATGGAATAGACAACAGGTGGAAATGATAGGCAATTAGCAAGACACCCCCAATAAAGGAGTGGTTCTGCAGGTGGTGACCACAGACCACTTCTCAGTTCCTATGCTTCCTGGCTGATGTTTTGGTCACTTTTGAATGCTTGCGGTTCTTTCACTCTAGTGGTAGCATGAGACGGAGTCTACAACCCACACAAGTGGCTCAGGTAGTGCAGCACATCCAGGATGGCACATCAATGCGAGCTGTGGCAAGAAGGTTTGCTGTGTCTGTCAGTGTAGTGTAAAGAGCATGGAGGCGCTACCAGGAGACAGGCCAGTACATCAGGAGACGTGGAGGAGGCCGTAGGAGGGCAACAACCCAGCAGCAGGACCGCTACCTCCGCCTTTGAGCAGGAGGAGCACTGCCAGAGCCCTGCAAAATGACCTCCAGCAGGCCACAAATGTGCATGTGTCTGCTCAAACGGTCAGAAACAGACTCCATGAGGGTGGTGTGAGGGCCCGACGTCCACAGGTGGGGGTTGTGCTTACAGCCCAACACCGTGCAGGACGTTTGGCATTTACCAGAGAACACCAAGATTGGCAAATTCGCCACTGGCGCCCTGTGCTCTTCACAGATGAAAGCAGGTTCACACTGAGCACATGTGACAGAGGTGACAGAGTCTGGAGACGCCGTGGAGAACGTTCTGCTGCCTGCAACATCCTCCAGCATGACCGGTTTGGTGGTGGGTCAGTCATGGTGTGGGGTGGCATTTCTTTGGGGGGCCGCACAGCCCTCCATGTGCTCGCCAGAGGTAGCCTGACTGCCATTAGGTACCGAGATGAGATCCTCAGACCCCTTGTGAGACCATATGCTGGTGCGGTTGGCCCTGGGTTCCTCCTAATGCAAGACAATGCTAGACCTCATGTGGCTGGAGTGTGTCAGCAGTTCCTGCAACAGGAAGGCATTGATGCTATGGACGGCCCCGCCCGTTCCCCAGACCTGAATCCAATTGAGCACATCTGGGACATCATGTCTCGCTCCATCCACCAACGCCACGTTGCACCACAGACTGTCCAGGAGTTGGCGGATGCTTTAGTCCAGGTCTGGGAGGAGATCCCTCAGGAGACCATCCGCCACCTCATCAGGAGCATGCCCAGGCGTTGTAGGGAGGTCAAACAGGCATGTGGAGGCCACACATACTACTGAGCCTCATTTTGACTTGTTTTAAGGACATTACATCAAAGTTGGATCAGCCTGTAGTGTGGTTTTCCACTTTAATTTTGAGTGTGACTCCAAATCCAGACCTCCATGGGTGATAAATTTGATTTCCATTGATAATTTTTTTGTGATTTTGTTGTCAGCACATTCAACTATGTAAAGAAAAAAGTATTTAATAAAAATATTTCATTCATTCAGATCTAGGATGTGTTATTTTAGTGTTCCCTTTATTTTTTTGAGCAGTGTAGTTTTTGGGTGGAATTTTCCTTTATGTGTACATGAATTGTTAGATATTACTGCACTGTTGGAGCGAGGAACACAAGCATTTCGCTACACCTGCAATAACATCTGTTAAATATGTGTATGTGACCAATACAATTTGGTTTAATTTGGTATATCTGTGTATTCAGTCTGCCTTATGCTTTGTAAATGTAATATGTGTATTCAGTCTGACTTACGCTTCGGCATAGTTACAAACAAATATGGCTCCCTCTTTATCAGAAAACGAAGTCCTGTCGACACCATTTGGGCATATTTGGACGGCGCAACCAACCTTGTAGCTCGTCGCCCATACAACCTGGGAATGCAAGCAAGCATGCAGTTGGCAAAGATGATGAAATATTGAGTTCCCCCTTTATACCAATGTTTTTTATAATAATAGGTCAAATAGTGGGTGCTTATATTTGTTCTGGTTCACACATGTACAAGTGTGCAGTGAAATAAGTGCTTTTTGCATATCCCACGGTCCCTGAGACAGATTCAGAGAGTGCGGTCAAGGTCAGGGATCAGCTGTTCTTTTTTTTTTATTTTACCTTTATTTAACTAGGCAAGTCAGTTAAGAACAAAATCTTATTTTCAATGACGGCCTAGGAACAGTGGGTTAACTGCCTTGTTCAGAGGCAGCACGACATATTATTACCTTGTCAGCTCGGGGATTCAATCTTGCAACCTTTTGGTTACTAGTCCAACGCTCTAACCACTAGGCTATTGATGGCACCCCTGGTGCAATTAGGGTTAAGTGCTGTGCTCAAGGACAGATCAATAGATATTTCACCTAGTTGGCTCGGGGATTTGAACTAGCAACCTTTTGGTTACTGGCCCAACGCTAAACCTGCATTGTGTCGTTGTGATGGTTTTTAGCAGTGATGCTGTAATATACAGTAGAGGACACGTACCTGTGTGTAGTGGCCACACATTTTTCCTGGTCTACACGCATTGCTTTGGTATGAGTAATCGTTCACTTCTTTGACCCATAAATCCATGGCGCGCATGACGGAGAACGTGGAGGGCGGGTATCCTGCCCAGATGTTCTCTCCCACGGAGGAGAAGACAGGGTGGACCCGTCTGACCTCTCTCAGGTAGATGTTGTGCTGGAAATCACAGTGTCTTGCCCAGGCCCTTGCAGTGATGGCCAAGCCCTCATCCCACGTCTTGAGAAAAAAAATACAACCAAATTAGTGGGTGTCTAAAAAAATGACAGTTTCTGTGATGTGAAACTGATTTACACGCCTCTATGGATCTGAGTGGCCTGTCCTTCTTTCATTCTAACATTGTTTTACAGGGCTCTACAGTGCGACCATTTTACTTGCCTATGCGACTACATATTTTGTCTGCGACCTGGAATTTTTATTTAGGAGCACCAGTGAGCCTCGAAAAATGTAGGATTCTAGCTTTATTACCTTACCTCAAATTTTTCATTGTGCACCTACATTTCTTTGTGTGCACCTACATTTTTCAACTTAGGCGCACACGTGGTTCTTGTAAAAATGGACAGTGTAGAGCCCTGTCTTATTCAACTATAGCCTACTCACAAGGCAATGTTTATATGCATTGTTGTTGCTTTAGGAAGCGTTTAAGCACTATTCACGTATTGAATATTCGTAATTGTCACTTTTCCAACTGCAAAAACAATCAAATTCCGAATTATTTCCATGGAACCAGTATTAGCTATATTATGGTATTGCTGAGTTTTGACTTGAGAATCCAGTGTTGCATGCTCTCATTGCCTCACTGCTTACCATGTAGAGCATATTTCTGGCTGGTGGATTCACAGAGGATCGGTTGTCGTTGTGTATCCTCACACAGTCGTCGATGAACTTCTTGTCAGTGATGCCAGGAAATGGGTTGTACTCTGAGGACTCGATATTAGGGACAGATGAGCCCAGGAAAATCACAACCCACAGCAATCCCTGCAGCAGTAGCTGCCCCATGCTTCAGGTACAGACGATTGAACCAGGACACAAACGTCTCACATCACATCTCCTTTCTCAGTAAAGCAGCTTGTTTCAAACAGGAACTGAGACGTCTGCATATTTTACTGCTGGATGGCGAGGAGGAAGGAAGTCGGTGTGAAATGCTGTGTACTAGTGAGTCTGTACCATGTAACGTTAGTAGTGTAATAAACTGGCAAAAGATGGAGGTAACCTACTGGGCAGAAAATGGTTGAATAAACGTTGTTTCCACGTCATTTCTGTGTTGTTATGTGTTAATAACATTTAGACTACGTTACCCAGCAGGCTATGCGGGAGGCAGATGGTTAAAGAATGCCTTGCATGGCTAAACATGGAGTTTTCTAGCTGAAGTATATGTTCATTAAAAGTAGTTAAACCTATGCACCGGTTTGTCATTATATAAGGAACAAACATAACAATTTCAACCGGAAAAAAATCCATGTGATGTCGTTGAATCAACGTGAAAAACTGATAGGATATGCAAAAAGTCAACATAAGCACATGTCATCTTTTTTTTCACCCAACTTTTAACCTAAATCGAATGGAATGGTGACATTTGTTGATTTCGAGTTGAATTGACAGCTGACAACTCAAACAAACGTAAATCAAAACTAGACGTTGAACTGATGTCTGTGGCCAGTGTGAAAGCCTTGGTGATGGTGGCATCCAACTCATAAAGGAGATTAGGGTAATTTCATGTCATTGTTGAAAGTGAGAGACAGAGAGGAAGATACAGGGAGAGACTTATCTAGAGCGATAGCTAGAGAGAGTTTCGGTCTCTCTAGGATCCTGTAAGGCTAGGAAAAAGTGTGGTATTGTGCTTAGCTTAACTTCCTTTATTCATGTGTGAACGAGAGAATTCAGCAGTTCTGTTTGAATCTACTGGAGTGTGTGTGTGCGTGTGTGTGCGTGACTTCAGCAAGGCTGTGGTTTTCTGAACTTCTATTGAGTCAGTTCTGTGAACTTCTCATCACTCTTCAGGCAGACAGTAACTCTGGGTAGCTTTGTCACAGTGTCTTACATGTCTATCAATCAATGCAACAGATAAAGTATTTTTGTTTTTTAAATAATTTCTGGAGGATTGAGTTACTTCTGAGAAGCTATATATTACATGTATCGGGCCCTACTCATAACTTAGAATAACTAGATTTCTCCCCGAGGGACTTCATTGGTTGTCAGTGTCATGACGTTGCCCTCTTTGGGTACAGCGAGCACCATCCCCCTCTCTCTGGCTGCTGCGACCTCAGGTCATAAATTCCTGGAGGAGATGATCTCCTCATGGCCACAGTATAGAGAGAGAGTGAGTTTTCATAGAGAGAACAAAGGAATTTCTTCCACCTCACAGAACTTGAGGTCCGAACAGTATTCATGTTCTGGAGAACGTATAAAAGATCGGTGAAGAATCCAGCTACGAACTGGTCCATTTGGTACAATTTTGTGAAACTCATGGGAGACAATACGGCCACATTACCATAACGCTGCTTATACAATATCCTCAGAAATGAGGCTTACATCTAATTGTTGTATAAGATGAATGAGTGAGGATGATACTGTTTGTGAAATTGTGTGATGTGATTTTGGACTGTTTAATGAAGGAAACGCCAACTCCCTTTGGAGTTTAACTAAATCAGAGGACCGCCCATGAGCACAGTTATGGTCTGGCGTCCTGGGACAGGCCCTTTTCTGCTCTTCCGAATAAAACCCCAACCCGGGTTTTCTATCACCAGACCAGCTTACCTCGATAACGAAAGGGCCAAGGTTTGAGAGGAGACCGAGCTTACCTCAATTACGAGATGGCTAAAGGTTGCAGACCAGCTTACCACGAGAGGGCCAAGGTTTGAGTAGAGACCATAAACCTAAGGTTTGAGTAGATGGCTGAATCTTTTAACCATACCACGTGGTTAAACTCTTAGACTATCGATACCGACTGAATAAGAACAAATCTTTGATATTAATTACTAGTCTGCAGCTAGGAATTCGGTATCATAGAACGCAAAGACCGACAACCGCCGAAACATCTATCCTATAACGACATGAATGAATGTCACTCTGAACTATCCATTCTAATCACGACAGAGAGAGGGGGGACAGACTCTCCAACAGAAACAAACTTTTCAACAGAGATCCCGACGACACACTGAGCGTAAATATATATATTGATTGCAATTGTTCCCGAATGAGTGAGCGTTCATGTGCAAAGGATTAGCATTTCAATTGTTATAATTACCACTCTGTCTAACAAGCCGCCATACCGGTTTAGCCCACTAGGGCACAACCCCTTATCATTTCTTTGTAAACATATCTATTTTGTTTGTGTGATGCATTTCTGTGAATTACTTACTTAGTAAATATATGATTTTAAGACAATTGATGTATGGATGACTCATAGTGAAGACTGGGTGCGTGCAGATAACCAACAATTTACGATGTTTGGAATGAGACTAACGTGAGGTAAAAAGTAATTCATTAATTCGAAGAGTAATTGAACAGATATTAAAATATCTGGAAGTTATATTAGGAAAATTATAACTTTAATCTGAATATTTTCCTTGGTGCCCCGACTTCCTAGTTAATTACAGTTGCATGATTAATCAGTTTAATCGCGTAATAATAATTACAGAGAGTTATTTGATAAATAAGTCTTCAGTTTTAATGATGCCAAAGACACAACATCAGGTACATTGAAATCACACAACAGTTCATAACATTTTAAGTTGACAAATTCTAGTTGAGCCCCAGTGTACAGCAGCTTAATACAGTACATTCATAAATGACTAAGCTGACTTCTCTGACCAGCATCCCATTCACAGCCTTACTAGCCAAAATCTAAAACTGGCTTTACGTTAACCAAACCCTTAACCCTAACATTAACTTAACCCTAACATTAACCCCTAACATTAACCTAACCCTAACATTAACTTAACCCTTAACCCAAACCTATTTTTATTTTTGTTATGAAAAAGGAAAAACTGAATTATGTTCAATTAGTAGGCGTTGGACAAATAGCAAATGCATTGTCAGTACACGTCCAAAATCATATAATCAATAATACACATGATAATCAATGATACAAGGTTTATTCATATTCTACATGTTAGTCATTTAGCAGACGCTCTTATCCAGAGCGGCATAGTAGTTAGTGCATATGTTTTCCTACTGTTTGGTAATGGTCCTCTACATACAGACCTGCCAAGCAACAATAGACGCTATGCTAATAGATTTCACTATTATATGAAAAAACTAATTCGAAAATGAACCCTAAATGAACCAATTCAGAAATTAAATATTGTCAGCCACGTCCCTTTTTCCCTGTTTCAGTAGCACAGGGAGGTTGGTGGTACCTACAGTGACAGGGAGAGCAGGTCTTCTTATTCATTACTATTCATTAATGGATACAGGCACAACGCTTGGTTCTCATCAGACAGTATAGTCTGCTTTTTCTAATACAATGTAGAAGCAGAGCCACTTTCTGTTTGGATTCCCTGGGGTTCAGCAGACCTCTGGTATGATGACACCTGCTGCAGGAACAAGTCCCAGTCTGGCCCAGCGACTGGCAACTCTGTCTGGAAGTGGTTCCAGAACCTGGACAAATAACCAAGACAGGTAAAATATTTGGGGTCCCAACCCACCAGTTGAGAATCGTTGCTCTAATGTACAGTAACGCAATACAATAGACTTCATAACGGTACGAGAGCTTACTGGTAGTGGTAGACGCCTGGGTCTGGTAAGTTAGGAAAGGAGGGAAGGTAAGGAGACGAGGTCTTACCGGTGGTGGTAGACGTCTGGCTCTCTGCTCAGACGGTTCTGGAAGCCGATATACAGGTCGTCCCAAAGAAGGCCATTCTTCACCACGTGCCTCATGACTCCGATCCTGGTCTTGATCTTTACAGAAGAGAAAGTAGTACACCGTCTATCTCTCAGTCCAATCAAGTTACATGAAATGGAAAACCAACGAATGATCCACTTGCAGATAGATGGCGGTCCTTTAAAAGCATGTTGGCATTTAAGCAGGGCAGGACTACAGCATTTTGGGCCCCGGGGCACCTACCACCAGGTAAACAGCTAACTTCTTGCATTTCAACACATTTTGCCATGGGGCAGAGAGAAAAATGGGCTGTTTTATAGTTCAATTTATGCTATTCTACACATTTTTCACATATGACAGAACATTTTGCCATGTTAAATCGAATTTTTTGCTATTCTACACATTTTCTGTTTTATAGCTCATCTCATGCTATTCTACACATTTTGCCCTGTGTGCCAGTTCGGTAATCCGGTCTTACACTTAAGGCAGTAGTGAGAACTGAGCCAGTAACAATTATCTTCAACTGAAAACAGCTTGGCATCAGATTTGCATCTGCCAACCACAACACATTGTGTTGAAGTTCTGCAGTAGCCTGCCATCTCGGTGTGTCTGTGCCTCGTACAGCGTTCACCTCTTATGAGAATGACACGAGTCCAGGGAAATGTTATTCTTATAGCAGATTTGTATCATGGTATGTTTCTGCCCCATAATGTTTGACCCCTAGAAACAGTTGTATTTTGTATTGATCCTTCTCATAAGTGGATTGCAGTGTACAGTGCCTTCAGAAGTATTCACACCCCTTGACTTTTTCCACATTTTGTTGTGTTACAGCCTGAATTACAAATGGATTACATTTAGTTTTTGTGTCACTGATCTACATACAATACCCCATAATGTCAAAGTGGAATTATGTTTTTAGAAATGTTTACAAATTAATTAAAAATAATTAATCAATAAGTATTCAACCCCTTTGTTATTGCAAGCCTAAATAAGTTCAGGAGTAAAAATGTGCTTAACAAGTCACAAGTTGCATTGACTCACTGTATGCAATAATATTATTTAACATTATTATTTTAAATGACGACCCCGTCTCTGTACCCCACACATATAATTAGCTGTAAGTTGCCTCAGTGGAGCAGTGAATTTCAAGCACAGTCAACCACAAAGACCAGGGGACTGGCACCTATTGGTAGATGGGGGGGGGGGGGGGGGGGGGGGGGGGGAGTAGACATTGAATATCTCTTTGAGCATAATGAAGTTATTAATTACACTTTGGATGCTGTATCAATACACACAGTCGTTACAAAGATAGAAGCGCCCTTCTTAAATCAGTTGCTGGAGAGGAAGGAAACCGCTCAGGGATTTCACCATGAGGCTAATTGTGATTTTAGAGAGAAAACTGAGGATGGATAAACAACATTGTAGTTATTCCATAATACTAACTTAAATGACAGAGGAAGAAAAAATTCAACAAGGTACTAAAGTAATACTGCAAGAAATGTGTCAAAGAAATTTACTTTTTGTCCTGAATGCAAAGTGTAATATTTGGAGAAAATGCAACATCACTGAGTACCACTCTTCATATTTTCAAGCATGGTAGTGGCTGCATCATGTTATGGGTATGCTTGTCTTCGTCAAGGACTAGGGAGGATAAAAATAAATGGAATATAGCTAAGCACTGGCTAAATCCTAGAAGAAAACCTGGTTCAGTCTGCTTTCCAACAGACACAGGGAGACAAATTCTCCTTTCAGCAGGACAACCTAAAACAAGATGCCAAATATACACTGGAGTTGCTTACCAAGACGACATTGAATGTTCCTGATTGGCCTGGTTAAAGTTTAAACTTAAATCAGCTTGAAAATCTATGGCATGGCTGTCTAGTAATGATCAACAACCAATTTGACAGAGCTTGACGAATTAAAAAAATAATGGGCAAATATTGTACAATTAAGGTGTGCAAAGCTCTCAGAGTCTAACACGAAACCCAAACCGGCTGCGCGCGTGCGCCAACGTGCACCATCGTGCATACATGTATTTTGTCCCCCCACACCAAATGCGATCACGACACGCAGGTTAATATATCAAAACAAACTCTGAACCAATTATATTAATTTGGGGACAGGTCAAAAAGCATTAAACATTTATGGCAATTTAGCTAGCTAGCTTGCACTTGCTAGCTAATTTGTCCTATTTAGCTAGCTTGCTGTTGTAGCTAATTTGTCCTGGGATATAAACATTGAGATGTTATTTTACCTGAAATGCTCAAGGTCCTCTACTCCACCAATTAATCCACACATAAAACGGTCAACTGAATCGTTTCTAGTCATCTCTCATCCTTCCAGGCTTTTTCTCCTCTTGACTTTATATTGCGATTGGCAACTTTCATAAATTAGGTGCATTACCGCCACTGACCTCGTTCGTCTTCAGTCACATAACCAATGAGGAGATGGCACGTGGGTACCTGCTTCTATAAACCAATGAGGAGATGGGAGAGGCAGGACTTGCACCGCGATCTGCGTCAGAAATAGAACTGACTTCTATTTTAGCCCTTGGCAACGCAGACGCTCGTTGGCGCGTGCGAGCAGTGTGGGTGCAATAATTGAATAATATAGATTTCTAAATATATTTTGCAACACTCGCACACGTGACGCGAGCGGTGTAGTAAACTTGTTACCCATGTACCGTGAAGAAGTATTTGCTCCCTTTCTGATTCTGATCATATTTTTGATTCTGAATGTTATCAGATCTTCAACCAAACCTAATATTAAATAAAAGGAACCTAAGTTTAGAAATAACAAAAAAATGATATTTATTTTATTTATTTAAATAACAAAGTTATGCAACACCTAATTCCTCTGTGTGAAAAAGTAATTGCCACCTTACACTCAATAACTGGTTGTGCCACCTTTAGCTGCAATGACCGCAACCAAATGCTTCCTGTAGTTGTTGATCAGTCTCTCACATTGCTGTGGAGGAATTTTGGCCCACTCTTGCATGCAGAACTGCTTTAACTCAGCAACATTTATGGGTTTTCAAGCATGAACTGCTCGTTTCAAGTCCTGCCGTAACATTTCAATTGGGATTAGGTCTGGACTTTGACTAGGCCATTCAAAAACTTCAAATGTGTTGCTTTTTAGCCACTCTCATGTAGACTCGATTGTGTGTTTTGTATCATTGTCTTGCTGCATGAGCTGTGCTTCAGCTTCAGCTCACCGGCGGATGTCCTGACATTCTACTGTAGAATTCTCTGATACAGAGCAGAATTCATGGTTCTTTCTATTAAGGCAAGTCGTCCAGGTCCTGAGCCAGAAAAACATCCCCAAACCAATACTGAAGGCACTGTACTTATCAAGCACTGCATTTAATCCAGCAACAATTATCTTCAACTGAAATCTGCCAAAAACAACACAGTTATGCATAGCAGATTGCCATATCTTTGTGTCTGTGAACAGCGTTCACCTCATGAGAATGACATGAATCCAGGGAAAAGTTTATTCTTATTTACAATTTTACCAGACACTCTTATCCAGAGCAATTTACAGTAGCAATTAGGGTTACAGTGCATTCGGAAAGTATTCAGACCACTTGACTTTTTCCACATTTTGTTACGTTACAGCCTTATTCTAATATAGATTTTTTTTAAACCTCATCTACACACAATACCCCATAATGACAAAGCAAAAACAGCTTTTTGAAATTTTTGTAAATGTATTGCATTTAAAAATATATATCACATTTACATAAGTATTCAGACCCTTTACTTTATTGAAGCACCTTTGGCAGCGATTACAGCCCTGAGTCTTCTTGGGTATGATACTACAAGCTTGGCACACCTGTATTTGGGGAGTTTCTCCCATTCTTCTCTGCAGATCCTCTCAAGCTCTGTCAGTTTGGATGGGGATCGTAGCTGCACAGCTATTTTCAGGTCTCTCCAGAGATGTTCGATCGGGTTCAAGTCCGGGCTTTGGCTGGGCCTCTCAAGGACATTAAGAGACTTGTCCCAAAGCCAGGTTTCCTCCAGACGTGACGCTTGGCATTCAGGCCAAAGAGTTCAATCTTGGTTTCATCAGACCAGAGAATCTTGTTTGTCATGGTCTGAGAGTCCTTTAGGTGCCTTTTGACATGTGCGTTTTACTGAGGAGTGGCTTCCGTCTGGCCACTTTACCATAAAGGCCTGATTGGTGGAGTTCTGCCAAGATCGTTGTCCTTCTGGAAGGTTCTCCCATCTCCACAGAGGAACTCTGGAGTTCTGTCAGAGTGACTTTCGGGTTCTTGGTCACCTCCCCGACCAAGGCCCTTCTCCCTCGAATCCTCAGTTTAGCCAGGCAGCCAGCTCTAGGAAGAGTCTTGGTGGTTCCAAATGTCTTCAATTTAAGAATGATGGAGGCCACTGTGTTCTAGGAAGACTACAATGGTGCAGATAATTTCTGATACCCTTCTCCAGATCTGTGCCTAAACATAATCCTGTCTCGGAGCTCTATGGACAATTCCTTTGACCCCATGGCTTGGTTTTGGTTTGACATGCACTGTCAACTGTGGAACCTTATATAGACAGGTCTGTGCCTTTCCAAATCATGTCCAATCAATTGAATTTACAACCGGTGGACTCCAGTCAAGTTGTAGAAACATCTCAAGGATGATCAATGGAAACAGGATGCACCTGAGCTCAATTTTGACTCTCATAGCAAAGGGTTTGAATACTTATGTAAAAAAAGTATTTTATAATTTCTTTACATTTGCAAAAATAATCTAGAAACCTATTTTCGCTTTGTCATTATGGGGTATTGTGTAGACTGATGAGGATGTATTTTATTTAACCCATTTTAGAATAAGGCTGTAACATAACAAAATGTGGAAAAAGTCAGGGGTCTGAATACTTTCTGAATGCACTGTAAGTGCCTTGCTCAAGGGAACATCAAAAGATTTTTCACATAGTAAGCTCAGGGATTTCAACCTCAACCTGTCGGTAACTGGCCCAGTGCTCATAACTGTTAGGCTACCTGCCATCCTTATGACAGATTTGTAACATGCTATGCTCCTGCTCCACAATGTTTGTTTTGATCCCTCTCAAGTGGAGTGCAGTGTACTTAATAATATACAGGTGAGCAGGTGTTGTAGCCATGCTCACCTCCTCATAAGGGTGCTCTCTAGTGGGCCTCTGAGTAGGGAAGGAGAGATCCATGAAGTCCACCAGATAGTTGTAGCCATTGTCTATCGGAATGAAGTCCTCATCTGTCTCAATGACCTTAAATACATATTACAAACAACAGTTAGGCTATGTTTAGTTGGAATTCAAACAATTTGTGTTATTCACTGACCTGCAGTTATGATAAATACCATATAACTAGAATATGAATAACCAGAATAACCAGAATCAATAACCAGAATCTAAAGAATTACCAGAATCTAAAAAGAAAGTAGCATAAGAATGAGAAGAATTGGAAAAGATTTGTTCTAATTTCAACCCTCGAACCCACTAGATTTGGGTTAAGAATTTATTTTTATTTTTCAAATTGATTGAACATGCCTGGCACAATGGAACCAAGGGTCATTGTCCCTAAAGTGTCAACCCTTCCCATCTGGCAATCCAAGCAGCCAAAATCAGCTGCTCCAAGGGCAGTTTCCTGGACATGGATTAAGCCTAGTCCTGGACCCCCCCAAATGTTTTATTCAGGAATAGGCTTAGTCTGTGTCCGTGAGAGCATCCGTACATGTTTTAAACATTCCAGAGATCTACAGAGAGAGAGAGGAAGTGAATGAAAAGGGTCGCGTTCAGTCGGTACAAAACCGAGAAACGTTTTAAAATTGAGATTGTCGATTGATAGATTGTCCAATAATAATTATAAATGTCCTTGTATGTTTTACTGCCTACTGAAAGCGAGTCAGGAGTAACCAGGAGTGTATTCCTAAATTGCAGACTGTTGCAAAAAGTTTGGTCTAAACCGTTTAGTCCAAACGGAAAACATTTCGCAATGAAAATGAGTTTCTATTGGACAAATTCAGGTTTCCGTTTGGTTCCAAGACTAAATGCTAATTGATTTCTGTTGAAAAACGTTTTGCAACAATCAGCGACTAATGAATCCACCCCAGCAGTCAGCTTGTAGATGTGCAGTAGAGCACTAAGAGCTCTGAGGACTTTTATATGGACAACAATATTTACCCGGACAACTAGATTGTAGTTTTTAAACCCTGCCCAGATGTAATAAAATTGGATCCAGCTTTTATGTTTAAATATCTCAGCGGTGATGGCCCTGTTCAGTTCATCCACGTACAAATCAAAGTCCCAACTGTCCTTATAGATGTTTGTCCCGGACGGAGGGTCGGTGATGGCTGTCCTGTGGTTATAGTCAAGTCATACATGATTTAAAGCGCATGTTCCCTGGGTTACAACATTAAAAATTAATGAAATAATGTAGGAAAAAACAGAATGTAGAAAGAGAACATAATGGTAGATAATGTAGGGAAGTGGGGTAATAATGGCAGACAATGTAGGAAAGTGATGTAATAGTGGTAAACAATGTAGGGTTGTGAGGTAATAATGGCAGACAATGTAGGGAAGTGAGGTAATAATGGTAGACAATATAAGGAAGTGATGCAAGAATGGTAGACAATGTAGGGAAGTGATGTAATAATGGTAAACAATGTAGGGAAGTGATGTAATAATGGTAAACAATGTAGGGAAGTGAGGTAATAATGGTATTGACAACAGAGGGAAACATCAACCACCAAAATGTGATTATTTCTATGGAGTATGGACTGATATGACAGACATGGACACACACACAGTTTGCTGATTGATGAGCAATCCTACCGGCTGGGGCTCATCAGAGCCAGGGCCAGATCGAGCACAGCGCCTGGCTTTGGTGTCCATGTTGTTATGCCTGGAGCGCTCTTCTTGATCAGGGCATTGAGCTCATCTGCGTTGTTTTTCGTGTTAGTTTCCTTAATGTACCTGTCAGTTAACTTATGTCAGTTGTCAATGTCAAATTGGGATGCAACTTATATTGAGTGAATGAAATTGAAGCAATAAGAGGAGTCAAAACCGAACCTGAACTAGAACGGAACTTGTACACAAAAGAGTAAACGTTTTGTGATACCTGTCTGAGGGATGTGCTTCCACAAAGTAACCGGCAAACGGGCAGTAGATCTTGGGCTGCAAGGACTTTACCAGCTGGGCCTTGTAGTTCATGAGCTTCTTCCTTTCATTCTTGATGAAATCGGCTTTCCAGCTCTCTGCAGGGAGAAACCGACACTAGTCAATGACTGAATTTCAGTTGTGTTTCCTTGATTCCTCGCTTCCTCTCCCCTTGCCTCCTCCTCAAAATGCATTGGAGGAGAACATCCGAGGGAAGGAACCTCAGATCTGTTCCGATGTGCTTTGAGGAGGAGATAAGGAGAGAGGAAATACAATTGAGATCCACTCCATGTGCAGGCAATAGCAAGGAAAACCCAAGGGAGCAATTCATTTCTCTGTTATTTGTCTGGCTGTCTGGCTGTACACTTGGACGCTGTATACCTGCCCACCTCACCTGTGTATTTTCCTCCACTGAAGGTCATGGGGAAGCCAGACGCCCCCCCAGCAAAGTCGCTCATCATCAGGTCTACATTGTGAGGCAGTCGGCCGTAGTTTGGCCTGGTGCAGTCCACCGTGTTGAGGATCATATGACCTGGGTGGGAGAACCAGGATCAGATGCACCCGTCAAATGAGATAAGGTTGAGATAAGGCTTTGGAGGTGCATTGTGTGCCTACCAGGTGGCACTGGCAGATACTTTTAATACTGAACTGACAATGACCTGAATCAGACAGGATGTGCACGTTCAATAAAGTAATGAGGCTTAATTATCCTGATGGAACCCATCTTTATATGGATGTATAATCTGCAGGTGGAAAACGTGTGATAAAGTCAGAATGTGTGACCTGCCTGTGCTTGTACACTGACTGTACAAAACATTAGGAACACATGCTCTTTCCGTGAAATAGACTGACCAGGTGAATCCAGGTGAAGGGTAGGATCACTTATTGATATCACTTGTTAAATCCACTCCAATCAGTGTAGATGAAGGGGAGGAGACAGGTTAAAGAAGAATTTTTAACCATTGAGACATGGATTGTGTATGTGTGTCACTCAGAGGGTGAGTGGGCAAGACAAAATATTTAAGTGTCTTTGAAGGGGGTATGGTAGTAGGTACCAGTAACACCGGTTTGAGTGTGTCAAGAACTGCAGCGCTGCTGGGTTTCCATCCAAAAGAAATCCATCCAACTTGACACAACTGTGGGAAGCATTGGAGTCAACATGGGCCAGCATCACTGTGGAACGCTTTCGATACCTTGTAGAGTCCATGCCAATAGAGTCCAATTGAGGTTGTTCTGATGGCAAAGGGGGTGCAACTCAATATTAGGAAGGTGTTCCTAATGTTTCGTACACTCGGTGTATATACCACTTAGCAGACCCTTTTATGAAAAGTGACTTCCTGTGACTGCAGGAATTGAACCCAGGACTCTGGTGAAGCTAGCACCATGTGCTCTTGCAAAGGACATGATGACTACCTTTATATTCAACAATGATACAGGTGTCCAATTCGGGGTGCACTTCATCCTTCAGAATCATGAATCTGAGGTGCTCATCAATCTGACAGAGATAACAGGAGAAGGTTATTAAAGAAGAGCCTTTTGACAGAGGTTCCTGTACCATATAAACTGTTAATTGAAAGTGAGCTGTTAATGCTTACGTTTTGCCAAATGCCAAAGGGAACTACGTTGATATTTGTCAGCTGCACCTGCCTTTTCTCCAGCATCCTGTAACATGATTCAACTTAAGACAGCATAAACCCACTAAGGTGACACCCTCATTTGTTCTATGGTTGTATAACCATGTGTGACATATACAGTTGAAGTCGAAAGTTTACATACACCTTAGCCAAATACATTTAATGTCACGGCCGTTTAAAGGAGTGGACCAAGGTGCAGCGCGATTGGAATACATCTTTTAATTCAACGAAGAACACTAAACAGCCAACCAACCAACCAACCAACCAACCAACCAACCAAACAAACAAACAAACAAACAAACAAAACGTGACGCCAACGTAGTGCTCACAGGCAACTAAACATGGACAACTACCCACCAAACCAACATGAAAAATGGCAAACCTAAATAGGCTCCCCAATCAGAGACAACGATAAACAGCTGTCTCTGATTGGGAACCCACTCAGGCCACCATAAACCTACAACCCCTAGACAATTCAAAATCCCCATAGATAACAAAAACCCTAGACAAGCCAAAAACCCATAGACAATACAACAACTAAACAAACCACCCCTTGTCACACCCTGCCCTAACCAAATATGAAAGAAAACAAGAAATAATAAAGTCAGGGCGTGACATTTAAACTCAGTTTTTCACAATTCCTGACATTTAATTACAGTAAAAATTCCCTGTTTTAGGTCAGTTAGGATCACCACTTTATTTTAAGAATGTGAAATGTCAGAATATTAGTGGAGAGAGTGATTTATTTTAGCTTTTATTTCTTTCATCACATTCCCAGTGGGTCAGATGTTTACATACACTCAATTAGTATTTGGTAGCATTGCCTTTAAATTGTTTAACTTGGGTCAAACATTGTGGGTAGCCTTCCACAAGCTTCCCACAATAAGTTGGGTGAATGTTGGCCCATTTCTCCCTACAGAGCTGGTGTAACTGAGTCAGGTTTGTAGAACGCTTCTCCTTCCTGAGCGGTATGACGGCTGCGTGGTCCCATGGTGTTTATACTTGCGTACTATTGTTTGTACAGATGAACGTGGTACCTTCAGGCGTTTGGAAATTGCTCTCAAGGATGAACATGACTTGAGTTCTACAATTTTTTTTCTGAGGTCTTGGCTGATTTCTTTAGATTTTCCCATGATGTCAAGCAAAGAGGCACTGAGTTTGAAGGTAGGCCTTGAAACACATCCACAGGTACACCTCCAATTGACTCAAATGATGTCAATTAGCCTATCTGAAGCTTCTAAAGCAATAACATAATTTTCTGGAATTTTCCAAGCTGTTTAAAGGCACAGTTAACTTAGTGTATGTAAACTTCTGACCCACTGGAATTGTGATAAAGTGAATTCTAAGTGAAATAATCTGTCTGTAAACATTTGTTGGAAAAATTACTGTGAGGGTGTTAGTGAAATTGAGAAAGGTGGAGTCAGGCGCAGGACACAGAGATAGGTTTAGTCCGATAGTTTACTCATAATGAGAATAATGTTCCAAACACGGAACACAAAATCCAAAGCACAAATAACACGAACCCACATGACAAACAATAACGCACAAAACAGAGAGGGAAGCCAGGGGTTTAAATAAGGAACATAATTGATGGAATAGAAATCAGGTGTGTAATAATGAAGACACAACCAAACGAACATGGATCGGTGGCGACTAGAAAGCCGGTGACGTCGACCGCCGAACGCCGCCGGAACAAGGAGAGGGACCAACTTCGGCGGAATTCGTGACAGTACCCCCCCTTGATGCGCGGCTCCAGCAACACGCAGACACCGGCCTCGGGGACGACCCGGAGGACGAGGCGCAGGGCGATCCGGATGGAGGCGGTGAAATTCCCGCAGGATAGATGGATCTAGGATGTCCTCCACCGGTACCCAGCATCTCTCCTCTGGACCGTACCCCTCCCACTCCACGAGGTACTGAAGGCCTCTCGCCCGACGTCTTGAGTTCATAACGGCTCCCACAGTATACGCCGGGCCCTCTCGATGTCCAGAGGGGGCGGAGGAACCTCCCGCACCTCAGACTGCTGGAGCAGACCAGCCACCACCGCCTGAGGAGAGACACATGGAACGAGGGGTTAATACGGTAATCAGGGGGGAGTTGCAAACTATAACAAACCTTGTTCAATCTCCTCAGGACTTTAAATGGCCCCACAAACTGCGGACCCAGCTTCCGGCAGGGCAGGTGAAGGGGCAGGTTTCGGGTCGAGAGCCAGACCCGGTCCCCCGGTGTATACACCGGGGCCTCACTGCGGTGGCGGTCGGCACTCGCCTTCTGCCGCCTGATGGCCCGTTGTAGACACACATGAGCAGCGTCCCATGTCGCCTCTGAGTGCCAAAACCATTCATCCACCGCAGGAGCCTCGATCTGGCTCTGATGCCACGGTGCCAGGACCGGCTGATAACCTAACACACACTGGAAAGGAGATAGGTTAGTGGAAGACTGGCGAAGGGAGGACTGGCGAAGGGAGTTTTGGGCCATCTCCGCCCAGGGGATGAAAACTGACCACTCCCCCGGCCGGTCCTGGCAACAGGACCGCAGAAACCTACCCACAACCTGGTTGACTCTCTCCACCTGCCCGTTACTCTCGGGGTGAAAACCTGATGTGAGGCTGACCGAGACCCCTAGGCGTTCCATAAACGCCCTCCATACTCTAGACGTAAATTGGGGACCCCGATCAGAAACTATATCCTCAGGAGTTATAAAGTAAGCAAAAATGGTTGTTAAACTATGGTTGAACTGACCCAACTTAGCCCTGAGATGTTTAGATCAGAATGTGTGACCTGCTTGTGATTGTACACTGACTGTACAAAAAGGAACACATGATCTTTCCGTGAACTAGACTGACCAGGTGAATCCAGGTGAAGGGTATGATCACTTATTGATGTCACTTGTTAAAGTGACAGGTTAAAGAAGGATTTTTAACCATTGAGACATGGATTGTGTATGTGTGTCACTCAGAGGGTGAGTGGGCAAGACAAAATATTTAAGTGTCTTTGAAGGGGGTATGGTAGTAGCTACCAGTAACACCGGTTTGAGTGTGTCAAGAACTGCAGCGCTGCTGGGTTTCCATCCAAAAGAAATCCATCCAACTTGACACAACTGTGGGAAGCATTGGAGTCAACATGGGCCAGCATCACTGTGGAACGCTTTCGATACCTTGTAGAGTCCATGCCAATAGAGTCCAATTGAGGTTGTTCTGATGGCAAAGGGGGTGCAACTCAATATTAGGAAGGTGTTCCTAATGTTTCGTACACTTGGTGTATATACCACTCAGCAGACCCTTTTATGAAAAGTGACTTCCTGTGACTGCAGGAATTGAACCCAGGACTCTGGTGAAGCTAGCACCATGTGCTCTTACAAAGGACATGACTACCTTTATATTCAACAATGATACAGGTGTCCAATTCGGGGTGCACTTCTTCCTTCAGAATCATGAATCTGAGGTGCTCATCAATCTGACGGAGATAACAACAGGAGAAGTGCATTAAAGAAGAGCCTTTTGACAGAGGTTCCTGTACCATATAAACTGTTCATTGAAAGTGAGCTGTTAATGCTTACGTTTTGCCAAATGCCAAAGGGAACTACGTTGATATGTCAGCTGCACCTGCCTTTTCTCCAGCATCCTGTAACATGATTCAACTTAAGACAGCATAAACCCACAAAGGTGACACCCTCATTTGTTCTATGGTTGTAAAACCATGTGTGACATACACAGTTGAAGTCGAAAGTTTACATACACCTTAGCCAAATACATTTAATGTCACAGCCGTTTAAAGGACTGGACCAAGGTGCAGCGCGATTGGAATACATCTTTTAATTCAAAGAACAACACTAAACAGCCAGCCAGCCAGCCAGCCAGCCAGCCAACCAGCCAACCAGCCAACCAACCAACCAACCAACCAACCAACCAACCAACCAACCAACCAACCAACCAACCAACCAACCAACCAACCAACCAACCAACATGTGACGCCAACGTAGTGCTCACAGGCAACTAAACATGGACAACTATCCACCAAACCAACATGGAAAATGGCAAACCTAAATAGGCTCCCCAATCAGAGACAACGTTAAACAGCTGTCTCTGATTGGGAACCCACTCAGGCCACCATAAACCTACAACCCCTAGACAATTCAAAATCCCCATAGATAACAAAAACCCTAGACAAGCCAAAACCCCTAGACAATACAAAAACTAAACAAACCACCCCTTGTCACACCCTGCCCTAACCAAATATGAAAGAAAACAAGAAATAATAAAGTCAGGGCGTGACATTTAAACTCAGTTTTTCACAATTCCTGACATTTAATTCCAGTAAAAATTCCCTGTTTTTAGGTCAGTTAGGTTCACCACTTTATTTTAAGAATGTGAAATGTCAGAATAATAGTGGAGAGAATGATTTATTTCAGCTTTTATTTCTTTCATCACATTCCCAGTGGGTCAGATGTTTACATACACTCAATTAGTATTTGGTAGCATTGCCTTTAAATTGTTTAACTTGGGTCAAACATTGTGGGTAGCCTTCCACAAGCTTCCCACAATAAGTTGGGTGAATGTTGGCCCATTTCTCCCTACAGAGCTGGTGTAACTGAGTCAGGTTTGTAGAACGCTTCTCCTTCCTGAGCGGTATGACGGCTGCGTGGTCCCATGGTGTTACTTCTTTACGTTCTGCTGATGTAACGATAGTCATTTTCTTCCTCCTCCTCGGACGAGGAGAGGCGAGACGGATCGGACCAATACGCAGAGTGCTTAGTTTCCATAGTGATTTAACATAACAAAACAATATGCGATACAAAATAACAAAATAACTCCCGTGACAGTCCCGTGTAGTGAAACACTGACACAAGAACAAACACCCACAAAACACACGTGAAACCCCGGCTGCCTTAGTATGATTCTCAATCAGGGACAACGATTGACAGCTGCCTCTGATTGAGAATCATACCAGGCCGAACACACAAAATCCCAACATAAAACTCACACATCGACAACCCACCCAACTCACGCCCTGACCATACTAAATAAATACAAAAACAAGGGAAAACAGGTCAGGAACGTGACAGAACCTCCCCCCCCTTAAGGTGCGAACTCCGGGCGCACCTCCTAAACTCTAGGGGAGGGTCTGGGTGGGCGTCTATCTGCGGTGGCGGCTCTGGCGCGGGACGTGGACCCCACTTAAACAATGTTTTTTCCCGCCTCCTTAATCGCCTCCTAACCACAACCACCCTCCATATCAACCCCACTGAACCAAGGGGTAGCACCGGACTGAGAGGCAGATCCTGGCTGGCGGGCGGTTCTGGCAGATAGTGGCTGGCGGGCGGCTCTGGCAGATCCTGGCGGACTGGCGGCTCTGGCAGATCCTGGCTGGCGGGCGGTTCTGGCAGATCCTGGCTGGCGGGCGGTTCTGGCAGATCCTGGCTGACTGGCAGCTCCTGGCTGGCTGGTGGGTCTGGCAGCTCCTGGCTGGCTGGTGGGTCTGGCAGCTCCTGGCTGGCTGGCGGGTCTGGCAGCTCCTGGCTGGCGGGTCTGGCAGGTCCTGGCTGGCTGGCTGGCTCTGGCAGGTCCTGGCTGACAGACTCATGCTGGTCATGACTGGCGGACGGCTCTGGCTGCTCCTGTCTGGCGGACGGCTCTGGCTGCTCCTGTCTGGCGGACGGCTCTGGCTGCTCCTGTCTGGCGGACGGCTCTGGCTGCTCCTGTCTGGCGGACGGCTCTGACGGCTCGGGACAGACGGGCGGCTCTGACGGCTCGGGACAGACGGGCGGCTCTGACGGCTCGGGACAGACGGGCGGCTCTGACGGCTCGGGACAGACGGGCGGCTCTGACGGCTCGGGACAGACGGGCGGCTCTGACGGCTCGGGACAGACGGGCGGCTCTGACGGCTCGGGACAGACGGGCGGCTCTGACGGCTCGGGACAGACGGGCGGCTCTGACGGCTCGGGACAGACGGACGGCTCTGACGGCTCGGGACAGACGGACGGCTCTGACGGCTCGGGACAGACGGGCGGCTCTGACGGCTCGGGACAGACGGACGGCTCTGACGGCTCGGGACAGACGGACAGCTCAGATGACACTGGGCAGGCGGGCAGCTCAGACAGCGCTGGGCAGGCGGGCAGTTCAGACAGCGCTGGGCAGGCGGGCAGTTCCGGCAGCGCTGGGCAGGCAGGCAGGCAGTTCAGGCAGCGCAGGGCAGGCAGGCAGTTCAGACAGCGCTGGGCAGGCAGGTACACCTGTAGGGAGGAGACGGAGAGACAGCCTGGTGCGGGGGGTTGCCACCGGAGGACTGGTACGTGGAGGTGGCACCGGATATACCGGACCGTGAAGGAGGACACGCGCTCTTGAGCACCGAGCCTGCCCAACCTTACCAGGTTGAATGGTCCACATAGCCCTGCCAGTGCGGCGAGGTGGAATAGCCCGCACTGGGCTATGCTGGCGAACCGGGGACACCATTTGTAAGGCTGGTGCCATGTACGCCGGCCCGAGGAGACACACTGGAGGCCAGATGCGTTGGGCCGGCTTCATGACACCCGGCTCGATGCCCAACCTAGCCCTACCAGTGCGGCGAGGTGGAATAGCCCGCACTGGGCTAAGCACGCGTACTGGGGACACCTTGCGCTCCACTGCATAACACGGTGTGACCAGTACGACGCCCTCTCACTCCACGGTAAACACGGGGAGTTGGCTCAGGTCTCCTACCCGGCTATGCCACACTCCGTGTGTGCCACACTCCGCGTGTGCCCCCCCCCCCCAAGAAATTTTTGGGTCTGACTCTCGGGCTGCCAACCGCGTCGCCGCGCTGCCTCCTCATACCAGCGCCTCTCTGCCTTCGCTGCCTCCAACTCCGCCTTGGGACGGCGATATTCCCCTGGCTGAGCCCAGGGTCCCTTGCCGTCCAGGATCTCCTCCCAAGTCCAGGAGTCCTGTGTCTGTTTCTGCTGTTGCTGTCGCTGCCCTTTTCCACTCCGCTTGGTCCTTTGGTGGTGGGTGTTTCTGTAACGATAGTCATTTTCTTCCTCCTCCTCGGACGAGGAGAGGCGAGACGGATCGGACCAATACGCAGAGTGGTTAGTTTCCATAGTGATTTAATATAACAAAACAATATGCGATACAAAATAACTACCGTGACAGTCCCGTGTGGCGGAACACTGACACAAGAACAAACACCCACAAAACACACGTGAAACCCCGGCTGCCTAAGTATGATTCTCAATCAGGGACAACGATTGACAGCTGCCTCTGATTGAGAATCATACCAGGCCGAACACACAAAATCCCAACATAAAACTCACACATCGACATCTCACCCAACTCACGCCCTGACCATACTAAATAAATACAAAAACAAGGAAAAACAGGTCAGGAACGTGACAGCTGGGAGTATGTTTGGAGAGCTGCTTTGTAGCTATTGTGGCAATATTGATGTTACACAGGAAACGGAAACCAGTTGTTACTTACTTTATTAATGTGCTGGTTGACAACATGCCTAGTAAAGTTTGCTTAACTATATACAGTATATCACAAAAGTGAGTACACCCCTCACATTTTTGTAAATATTTGAGTATATCTTTTCATGTCACAACACTGAAGAAATGACACTTTGCTACAATGTAAAGTAGTGAGTGTACAGCTTGTATAACAGTGTAAATTTGCTGTCCCCTCAAAATAACTCAACACACAGCCATTAATGTCTAAACCGCTGGCAACAAAAGTGAGTACACCCCTAAGTGAAAATGTCCAAATTGGGCCCAAAGTGTCAATATTTTGTGTGGCCACCATCATTTTCCAGCACTGCCTTAACCCTCTTGGGCATGGAGTTCACCAGAGATTCACAGGTTGCCACTGGAGTCCTCTACCACTCCTACATGACGACATCACAGAGCTGGTGGATGTTAGAGACCTTGCACTCCTCCACCTTCCGTTTGAGGATGCCCCACAGATGCTCAATAGGTTTTAGGTCTGGAGACATGCTTGGCCAGTCCATCACCTTTACCCTCAGCTTCTTTAGCAAGGCAGTGGTCGTCTTGGAGGTGTGTTTGGGGTCGTTATCATGTTGGAATACTGCCCTGCGGCCCAGTCTCCGAAGGGGGGGGGATCATGCTCTGCTTCAGTATGTCACAGTACATGTTGGCATTCATGGTTCCCTCAATGAACTGTAGCTCCCCAGTGCCGGCAGCATTCAGGCAGCCCCAGACCATGACACTCCCACCACCATGCTTGACTGTAGGCAAGACACACTTGTCTTTGTACTCCTCACCTGGTTGCTGCCACACACGCTTGACACCATCTGAACCAAATAAGTTTATCTTGGTCTCATCAGACCACAGGACATGGTTCCAGTAATCCATGTCCTTAGTCTGCTTGTCTTCAGCAAACTGTTTGCGGGCTTTTTTGTGCATCATCTTTAGAAGAGGCTTCCTTCTGGGACGACAGCCATGCAGACCAATTTGATGCAGTGTACGGCGTATGGTCTGAGCACTGACAGGCTGACCCCCCACCCCTTCAACCTCTGCAGCAATGCTGGCAGCACTCATACGTCTATTTCCCAAAGACAACCTCTGGATATGACGCTGAGCACGTGCACTCAACTTCTTTGGTCGACCATGGCGAGGCCTGTTCTAAGTGGAACCTGTCCAGTTAAACCGCTGTATGGTCTTGGTCACCGTGTTGCAGCTCAGTTTCAGGGTCTTGGAAATCTTCTTATAGCCCAGGCCATCTTTATGTAGAGCAACAGTTCTTTTTTTCAGATCCTCAGAGTTCTTTGCCATGAGGTGCCATGTTGAACTTCCAGTGACCAGTGAGTATGAGGGAGTGTGAGAGCGATGACACCAAATTTAACACACCTGCTCCCCATTCACACCTGAGACCTTGTAACACTAACGAGTCACATGACACCGGGGAGGGAAAAAGGCTAATTGGGCCCAATTTGGACATTTTCACTTAGGGGTGTACTCACTTTTGTTGCCAGCGGTTTAGACATTAATGGCTGTGGGTTGAGTTATTTTGAGGGCACAGCAAATTTACACTGTTATACAAACTGTACACCCACTACTTTACATTGTAGCAAAGTGTCATTTCTTCAGTGTTGTCACATGAAAAGATATACTCAAATATTTACAAAAATGTGAGGGGTGTACTCACTTTTGTGATATACTGTATATATATTTGTCTGTCGTGACTACAACACAAAGCATATCGAAACATGGTGATAGCGGTACTTAAAAGAACCTGGATCTCATCGATGTAAATGAAGAATACATCCCAGGCGGCAGTTTGAAAAAGTGCCGCGTTTACAGGCTAGTCATCGCGCTGAACGTCAACGTTAGCTGGCTACCGGGAGTGACTCTATGCTAAAAGCTAGCTGGCTATTGGATACAAGCAGATTCGTGAGTAGCTAACATTCCATTCTACAAATAAATCGGCATGGAAAATGCACCGAAACATCTGGGAAAAATAGACTTTGATGATTGTACTTTAGCACTGACCTGGAAAAGTTGGAAAGAGGAATTCAATTTGTACATGGCTCTTACAATGAGAGAAAAACCTGAGGACTACAAATTGAAGATTCTGTATTATCTCATTGGGGAAAAAGGCAGAGAGATTTGTGAGACCCTATGTGTGGGCAGTACAAAGACAATCTCTCTATTGAGGAAGTAATTGCAGCACTGGATGCATTTTGTGATCCCCCCCAAAAAATGAAACAATTGAGAGATATCATTTTTTAATGCGAAGTCAGGGCCATGATGAAAGTTTAGACAAATATCTCACTGAATTGAGAACTCTAGTGGCCACCTGTAACTTTGGAGTAATCACAGACTCTCTTATCAGAGACAGGATTGTGTGTGGCACATGTGACCCACACTTAAGAGAGCGCTTACTCAGAGAGACTGATCTCAGTTTAGAGAAATGCATACAGATTGGAGGAGCTGCAGAACTGTCCAGACAGAGAGCTGAAGTCATAAATGTGCAGGGCCCTGTAGCAGTGCATGCAGTAACACAGAAAGAGAGGCCGAGAGGGAGAGGAGACCCTAGAAAGGGACAGAGCATTATACAATGCAGATACTGTGGACGGACACATGAGAGAAAAAAGGAAAAATGCCCTGCATATGGAGAAAAATGTAAATCCTGTGGAAAAAACAATCACTTCTCTACGGGCTGCAAAAGTGCAGGGACCAGCAAGAGAAACAACAAGAGAGAGTCATGGCAAAGGAAAACGCGTTAGCTGACTCAGAGAGCGGTGAGGATGTTCTCTGCATCACACTAGGGCCAAAGTCAGAGAGCATCAATGTGGTGCAGGAGAAAACCACAGACCCCAATGCAGCTCTCTTTACAACCATGCTGTTTAACAAAAAGTCAGCTAGATTGTGGTGCTAGTTGTAATGTTATCCCTGGAAACCTCATAAAAGCCAGTCACCTAGAGCCCTGCAGTCAGGTATTGGTGATGTATAACAAGAGTACTCTGACACCACCGGGGAAGTGCACACTTAAAGTAATCAATCCACACAATAAGAACCTACAGAGTTGAGTTCATCGTCGTCAACAAGAATGTGCACAGGCCCATTCTAGGCAGTAAGGCTGTCCAGGCAATGGAGTTGATTACTGTGCAGCATCACAGCATCCTGGCCATCGAGAAAACAACAGGATCCTGGACTAAAGAGCAAAGGAAACAGGAGTACTCTGATGTATTCCAGGGAGATGGATGCTTACCCGGACAACTGAAGCTGGAAGTGGATGAGCGAGTGGAGCCCGTCCAGCTGTCAAAGAGAAGAGTGCCAGTAGCACTATATAAACCACTCAAAGAGGAGCTCAGTGGTCTATTTTATTCTTTTATTTTTAGAAAAAATGATGATGATAAAAGCAGTTGAAAAAGGCACAGATTGGATTAGCAGCCTGATCGTAGTGAAGAAACCGTCTGGAAAACTAAAAGTGTGTATTGATCCGAAACCTCTCAACAAGGCGCTCAAGAGGAGCCATTACTCACTTCCCACTATTGAAGACGTGCTGCCAGATCTGAACAGAGCACGCGTGTTCTGTTTGTGATGTAAAAAAACAAACAGATTTTGGCATGTGGAACTGGAGGAGGAATCCAGCGATCTCACCACGTTCTCTACTCCCATGGGACGCTACAGGTGGTTTCACATGCCAATAGGAGTCCGTCCAGCCCCAGAGATCTTTCAGAGGAAGTTGAACCAGGCAATGGAAAGCCTTCCAGGAGTCAAAATCATTGCAAATGACATCCTGATTGTGGGAGAAGGAGACAACGATGAAGCGGCGACTCTGGACCATGACAAAAACCTGAAAATGCTCATGGACAGATGCAGGAAGCTCAATATCAAGCTGAATCTGGAGAAGCTGCAGCTCACCTGAAGGAAGTGACCTACATTGACCACCTACTAACATCAGAAGGGTTGAAAGTAGACCCAGGAAAAGTGACAGCCATCAAACAGATGCCTAGGCCTACAGATGTGCAGTGGGTGCAGCGCTTCCTGGGCATGGTAAACTACCTAGCCAAGTTCTGCAGCCACGCCACTGAGCTCTGCGAGCCACTGCAATAGCTAACACACAAGGACTCACTGTGGAAGTGGTCAGAGAGACATGAGCAGGCTTTCAATAAAATCAGGGATACCATTATACAGACCCCTGTGCTGAAATACTACAACCCAACAGAGCAGCTTGTACTACAGTGTGATGCTTCAGAGAGTGAGTTAGGAGCAGCATTGATGCAGGGAGAGAGAGGGACAGAGACTGAAAAAGGGTATGCACAGATAGAGAAGGAGCTGCCAGCAGAGCCCTGACAGAGACTGAAAAAGTGAATGCACAGATAGAGAAGGAGCTGCCAGCAGAGCCCTGACAGAGACTGAATCAGGGTATGCACAGATAGAGAAGGAGCTGCCAGCAGAGCCCTGACAGAGACTGAAAAAGAGAATGCACAGATAGAGAAGGAGCTGCCAGCAGAGCCATGACAGAGACTGAAAAAGGGTATGCACAGATAGAGAAGGAGCTACCAGCAGAGCCCTGACAGAGACTGAAACAGGGTATGCTCAGATAGAGAAGGAGCTGCTTGCAGTGGTGTTTGGCATGGAGAGGTTCCATCAGTTCACATATGGACGAACTGTGGAAGTGCAGTCAGATCACAAGCCTCTAGAGAGCATCATGACAAAGCCTCTCCTCAGCGCACCAAAAAGACTACAAGACTACTACAAGACTACAACGCATGCTCATGAGACTCCAAAACTACGAGGTCAGTCTCCGATACGTTCCGGGAAAACATGTGGTGCTGGCCGACACCCTGAGCAGGGCGTACCTCACAGAACAAGCCAACAGAGTCCGTGTGGAGGTCGAAGTGGAATCAATCAATATGATACACTTTTGATATACTTTTTTGTTCCGGAGTTCCAAATTAAGCAGCAGCAGCTGAAAAGATGAGCTCCTACAAATATTGAAATTTAAATGTTTTTTTAGAGTAAAGTACATCGAAAAAAAATCAAAAGAAAACTGCAAACTGAATAGGAGACCAAACAAGCAGCAAACAAAGAAGAAAGGCTTTTGAAAAAGTAACTATTTTTTCATAAAATTATACCGTTTTCTTAGCTAGCTAAGTTGTTTACCTGTTGTTAGGCAGTTGCTAGGGACATTCCTGGAAGAAGCTAGCTAGCTAACAAGGAGTGTCTAGTTGGCAGAAGAGAAGAAGGGACAAAGAAGGGACAAAGTGGGACAAAATAAGGACAGAAGAAAAGGGAAAGGGGGGAAAGGGGACATTAAGGTGAAGCAGTCCTCTAAAGACACAAAAGACAATAATACAAGAAACAACACTTCTATTGCCTCTCCCTCTACGATACGCACTTCCGGGTTGGAGCGAGTAGTTGCATTCCGCTTTGCTCCACAGGTAGTATTACATTTCATTTCATTACAGTACAACAGTTTGATTTGTTTGATCTTAGCTGGCTACATAGCCGTCTTTGTATCCAAGATAATTGTGTAGTCTAGAGTAATTGTCGAGGTTACCTAGACAGTTAGAGGTTACCTAGCCAGCTACACTTTCAAACAAAGTCAACAACGCAGCCACTGCTAGCTAGCCTATTTCACCAGCCAGCCAGCAGTACTATATCATTTTAGTCAATAAGATTTTTTGCAACGTAAGCTTAACTTTCTGAACATTCGAGACGTGTAGTCCACTTGTGATTCCAATCTCCTTGGCATTAGCGTAGCCTCTTCTGTAGCCTGTCAACTATGTGTCTGTCTATCCCTGTTCTCTCCTCTCTGCACAGACCATACAAACGCTTCACACCGCGTGGCCGCTGCTACTCTAACCTGGTGGTCCCAGCGCGCACGACCCACGTGGAGTTCCAGGTCTCAGGCAGCCTCTGGAACTGCCGATCTGCGGCCAACAAGGCAGAGTTCATCTCAGCCTATGCTTCCCTCCAGTCCATCGACTTCTTGGCACTGACGGAAACATGGATTACCACTGATAACACTGCTACTCCTACTGCTCTCTCCTCGTCTGCCCACGTGTTCTCGCACACCCCGAGAGCTTCTGGTCAGCGGGGTGGTGGCACTGGGATCCTCATCTCTCCCAAGTGGACATTCTCTCTTTCTCCCCTGACCCATCTGTCTATCGCCTCCTTTGAATTCCATGCTGTCACAGTTACCAGCCCTTTCAAGCTTAACATCCTTATCATTTATCGCCCTCCAGGTTCCCTTGGAGAGTTCATCAATGAGCTTGACGCCCTGATAAGTTCCTTTCCTGAGGATGGCTCACCTCTCACAGTTCTGGGTGACTTTAACCTCCCCACGTCTACCTTTGACTCATTCCTCTCTGCCTCCTTCTTTCCACTCCTCTCCTCTTTTGACCTCACCCTCTCACCTTCCCCCCCTACTCACAAGGCAGGCAATACGCTTGACCTCATCTTTACTAGATGCTGTTCTTCCACTAATCTCATTGCAACTCCCCTCCAAGTCTCCGACCACTACCTTGTATCCTTTTCCCTCTCGCTCTCATCCAACACTTCCCACACTGCCCCTACTCGGATGGTATCGCGCCGTCCCAACCTTCGCTCTCTCTCCCCCGCTACTCTCTCCTCTTCCATCCTATCATCTCTTCCCTCTGCTCAAACCTTCTCCAACCTATCTCCTGATTCTGCCTCCTCAACCCTCCTCTCCTCCCTTTCTGCATCCTTTGACTCTCTATGTCCCCTATCCTCCAGGCCGGCTCGGTCCTCCCCTCCTGCTCCGTGGCTCGACGACTCATTGCGAGCTCACAGAACAGGGCTCCGGGCAGCCGAGCGGAAATGGAGGAAAACTCGCCTCCCTGCGGACCTGGCATCCTTTCACTCCCTCCTCTCTACATTCTCCTCTTCTGTCTCTGCTGCTAAAGCCAATTTCTACCACTCTAAATTCCAAGCATCTGCCTCTAACCCTAGGAAGCTCTTTGCCACCTTCTCCTCCCTCCTGAATCCTCCTCCCCCTCCTCCCCCCTCCTCCCTCTCTGCTGATGACTTCGTCAACCATTTTGAAAAGAAGGTCGACGACATCCGATCCTCGTTTGCTAAGTCAAACGACACCGCTGGTTCTGCTCACACTGCCCTACCCTGTGCTTTGACCTCTTTCTCCCCTCTCTCTCCAGATGAAATCTCGCGTCTTGTGACGGCCGGCCGCCCAACAACCTGCCCGCTTGACCCTATCCCCTCCTCTCTTCTCCAGACCATTTCCGGAGACCTTCTCCCTTACCTCACCTCGCTCATCAACTCATCCTTGACCGCTGGCTACGTCCCTTCCGTCTTCAAGAGAGCGAGAGTTGCACCCCTTCTGAAAAAACCTACACTCGATCCCTCCGATGTCAACAACTACAGACCAGTATCCCTTCTTTCTTTTCTCTCCAAAACTCTTGAACGTGCCGTCCTTGGCCAGCTCTCCTGCTATCTCTCTCAGAATGACCTTCTTGATCCAAATCAGTCAGGTTTCAAGACTAGTCATTCAACTGAGACTGCTCTTCTCTGTGTCACGGAGGCGCTCCGCACTGCTAAAGCTAACTCTCTCTCCTCTGCTCTCATCCTTCTAGACCTATCGGCTGCCTTTGATACTGTGAACCATCAGATCCTCCTCTCCACCCTCTCCGAGCTGGGCATCTCCGGCGCGGCCCACGCTTGGATTGCGTCCTACCTGACAGGTCGCTCCTACCAGGTGGCGTGGCGAGAATCTGTCTCCGCACCACGTGCTCTCACCACTGGTGTCCCCCAGGGCTCTGTTCTAGGCCCTCTCCTATTCTCGCTATACACCAAGTCACTTGGCTCTGTCATATCCTCACATGGTCTCTCCTATCATTGCTATGCAGACGACACACAATTAATCTTCTCCTTTCCCCCCTCTGATAACCAGGTGGTGAATCGCATCTCTGCATGTCTGGCAGACATATCAGTGTGGATGACGGATCACCACCTCAAGCTGAACCTCGGCAAGACGGAGCTGCTCTTCCTCCCGGGGAAGGACTGCCCGTTCCATGATCTCGCCATCACGGTTGACAACTCCATTGTGTCCTCCTCCCAGAGTGCTAAGAACCTTGGCGTGATCCTGGACAACACCCTGTCGTTCTCAACTAACATCAAGGCGGTGACCCGTTCCTGTAGGTTCCTGCTCTACAACATTCGCAGAGTACGACCCTGCCTCACGCAGGAAGCGGCGCAGGTCCTAATCCAGGCACTTGTCATCTCCCGTCTAGATTACTGCAACTCGCTGTTGGCTGGGCTCCCTGCCTGTGCCATTAAACCCCTACAACTCATCCAGAACGCCGCAGCCCGTCTGGTGTTCAACTTTCCCAAGTTCTCTCACGTCACCCCGCTCCTCCGCTCTCTCCACTGGCTTCCAGTTGAAGCTCGCATCCGCTACAAGACCATGGTGCTTGCCTACGGAGCTGTGAGGGGAACGGCACCTCCGTACCTTCAGGCTCTGATCAGGCCCTACACCCAAACAAGGGCACTGCGTTCATCCACCTCTGGCCTGCTCGCCTCCCTACCTCTGAGGAAGTACAGTTCCCGCTCAGCCCAGTCAAAACTGTTCGCTGCTCTGGCACCCCAATGGTGGAACAAACTCCCTCACGACGCCAGGTCAGCGGAGTCAATCGCCACCTTCCGGAGACACCTGAAACCCCACCTCTTTAAGGAATACCTAGGATAGGATAAAGTAATCCTTCTAACCCCCCCTTAAAAGAGTTAGATGCACTATTGTAAAGTGGTTGTTCCACTGGATATCATAAGGTGAATGCACCAATTTGTAAGTCGCTCTGGATAAGAGCGTCTGCTAAATGACTTAAATGTAAATGTAAATGTAATACACTACCTCCCTGTGTCAAGCGAGAGACTAAAGCACATCCAGAGAGCCACTGAGCTGGACCGGGAGCTCCAATGACTGAAAAATGTGATCCGGCAGGGGTGGCCTGAAGTGAAAGGACATGTACCCTTGAAAGTAGCCATGTATTTTCACAACAGAGATGAGCTGAGTGTGCAAAATGGAGTTATCTTCAGAGGTGAGCGAGTCAGTGTGCCTACAGCCCTCGGGTCAGAGATAATGCAGAGAATCCATTCCTCACACATAGGAACAGAGGGATGTCTGAGAAGAGCTGGTGAGTGTGTCTACTGGCCAGGCATGAATGCACAGCTGAGAACATGCAGTGGGGCAAAAAAGTATTTAGTCAGCCACCAATTGTCCAAGTTCTCCCACTTAAAAAGATGAGAAAGGACTGTAATTTTCATCATAGGGACACTTCAACTATGACAGACAAAATGAGGAAAAAAAATCCAGAAAATTGTAGTATTTTTAATGAATTTATTTGCAAATTATGGTGGAAAATAAGTATTTGATCAATAACATAAGTTTCTCAATACTTTGTTATATACCCTTTGTTGGCAATGACAGAGGTCAAACGTTTTCTGTAAGTATTTACAAGATTTTCACACACTGTTGCTGGTATTTTGGCCCATTCCTTCATGCAGATCTCCTCTAGAGCAGTGATGTTTTGGGGCTGTTTCTGGTCAACACGGACTTTCAACTCCGTCCAAAGATTTTCTATGGGGTTGAGATCTGGAGACTGGCTAGGCCACTCCAGGACCTTGAAATGCTTCTTACGAAACCACTCCTTCGTTGCCCGGGTGGTGTGTTTGGGATCATTGTCATGCTGAAAGACCCAGCCACGTTTCATCTTCAATGCCCTTGCTGATGGAAGGAGGTTTTGTTAGGAATTTTGTTAATAAATACACTGCTCAAAAAAATAAAGGGAACACTTAAACAACACAATGTAACTCCAAGTCAATCACACTTCTGTGAAATCAAACTGTCCACTTAGGAAGCAACACTGATTGACAATAAATTTCACATGCTGTTGTGCAAATGGAATAGACAAAAGGTGGAAATTATAGGCAATTAGCAAGACACCCCCAATAAAGGAGTGATTCTGCAGGTGGTGACCACAGACCACTTCTCAGTTCCTATGCTTCCTGGCTGATGTTTTGGTCACTTTTGAATGCTGGCGGTGCTCTCACTCTAGTGGTAGCATGAGACGGAGTCTACAACCCACACAAGTGGCTCAGGTAGTGCAGCTCATCCAGGATGGCACATCAATGCGAGCTGTGGCAAGAAGGTTTGCTGTGTCTGTCAGCGTAGTGTCCAGAGCATGGAGGCGCTACCAGGAGACAGGCCAGTACATCAGGAGACGTGGAGGAGGCCGTAGGAGGGCAACAACCCAGCAGCAGGACTGCTACCTCCGCCTTTGAGCAGGAGGAGCACTGCCAGAGCCCTGCAAAATGACCTCCAGCAGGCCACAAATGTGCACTTCACAGAAGTGTGATTGACTTGGAGTTACACTGTGTTGTTTAAGTGTTCCCTTTATTTTTTTGAGCAGTGTAGTTAAAACAAATTCTAGCTTTAGATAAAACTATAACTAATTGAACTCTGCATGCCTGGTGAAAAGAGATTTGTGTTGTGGGTCATAAAATAAGCAGAAAGGGTCGTTAAACTATGGTTGAACTGACCCAACTTAGCCCTGAGGTGTTTAGATAACTTTTTAGGTTTTCCACTATCTTGAGTTGTCTGCTAAAGTGGTAATTAATTATAGTGAGCCTTCAGGATAAATGATTATATGGTGTTTCATGTGAGTGCCCTGTGAGGTTAGAATGAACTTTTGAACCTGTTTTCTATTTGTCAGGACAATGAGACTCATTCTGTAATCTATGACGTCATATCTTGTATATAAACCTGTGTTTATGATCAAATGGGAGCTTGCTCCGAGAATAAACCCTATTATCTAATTTTAATAAGACAGTATCCTGTCTTTTTTATGTTAATAATTATCTTACAAATTCTTATAAATAGACAGATTGAATTTAATTAATGAGTACATTAGAGCAATGATTTAATTCCACTAACAGGTTTTCACTCAAAATCTCACGATACATGGCCTCATTCATTCTTTCCTTTACACGGATCAGTCGTCCTGGTCCCTTTGCAGAAAAACAGCCCCAAAACATGATGTTTCCACCCCCATTCTTCACAGTAGGTATGGTGTTTGGATGCAACTCAGCATTCTTTGTTCTCCAAACACGACGAGTTGAGTTTTTCCGAAAAAGTTATATTTTGGTTTCATCTGACCATATGACATTCTCCCAATCTTCTTCTGGATCATCCAAATGCTCTTTAGAAAACTTCAGACGGGCCTGGACATGTACTGGCTTAAGCAGGGGGACACGTCTGGCACTGCAGGATTTGAGTCCCTGGCGGCGTAGTGTGTTACTGATGGTAGGCTTTGTTACTTTGATCCCAGCTCTCTGAAGGTCATTCTCTAGGTACCCCCGTGTGGTTCTGGGATTTTTGCTCACCGTTCTTGTGATCATTTTGACCCCACGGGGTGAGATCTTGCGTGGAGCCCCAGATCGAAGGAGATTATCAGTGGACTTGTATGTCTTCCATTTCCTAATAATTGCTCCCACAGTTGATTTCTTCAAACCAAGCTGCTTACCTATTGGAGATTCAGTCTTCCCAGCCTGGTGCAGGTCTACAATTTTGTTTCTGGTGTCCTTTGACAGCTCTTTGGTCTTGGCCATAGTGGAGTTCAGAGTGTGACTGTTTGAGGTTGTGGACAGGTGTCTTTTATACTGATAACAAGTTCAAACAGGTGCCATTAATACAGGTAACGAGTGGAGGACAGAGGAGCCTCTTAAAGAAGAAGTTACAGGTCTGTGAGAGCCAGAAATCTTGCTTGTTTGTAGGTGACCAAATACTTATTTTCCACCATAATTTGCAAATAAATTCATAAAAAATCCTATAATGTGATTTTCTGGATTTTTTTTTTCATTTTGTCTGTCATAGTTGAAGTGTACCTATGATGAAAATTACAGGCCTCTCTCATCTTTTTAAGTGTGAGAACTTGCACAATTGGTGGCTGACTAAATACTTTTTTGCCCCACTGTACATGGCACAGTGTAGCACCTGCACTGCATGGGGTATGAAGCAGCAGAAAGAAACGTTGAGGCCACACGAAGCACCAAAGCGTCCCTGGGAAAAAATAGGGACCGACCTGTTCCAGTTCAACGACAGAGACCACATGGTCACAGTTGATTATCTCTCCAACTTCTGAGAAGTGGACCATTTGGAGAACACAGTCGAAAATGGTCAGTTGAAAACTGAAGACACACTTTGCACGCTATGGGATACCTGACATCCTTTACTCAGACAATGGTCCCCAGGACTCTTCAGCCAATGGTCCCCAGGACTCTTCAGACGAGTTCTGAAGGTTCAGCAAGGCTTGGGACTTTACACACAAAACATTGTCTCCAGGATAACCGCAAAGTAATGGGGCAAGTGGAATTGGCAGTGAAAACAGCCAAACTACTGATGGCAAAAGCAAAGAGAGCAGGTGCTGACCCATACCTGGCCATGCTGGATCACAGAAATAGCCTGTCACAAGGAACAGGCAGCAGCCCTGCAATGGTGCTCATGGGAAGACGTACAAAGACACTACTTATAATGAGTGAAAATCTTGAGACCGGGGATGGCAAACTGTCAGCTGGAGAAGTTCAAAGAGAGGAGAAACAGGCAAAGTACTACGACACCTCTGCTAAGGATCTCACAGAGCTGCAACGAGATGACAGGGTGAGAGTTCAGCCTGTCACAGGACAGAAACAGTGGTGGTAGAGGGCCACGGTAGTCAGACCTGTGGAGCAAAGGTCCTACGAGGTGAAGACAGAACAGGGACACGTCTTCAGGAGGAACAGGCAACACCCGAGGAAGAGCAGAGAAATAGAGGAGGATTTCCCCACTGTTGAGGAGCCTGCCACAGAGCCAGTAAACAGAGCGCCAGCTGACGCCCAGCAGGGTGCTGAACACAACCTAGAGGTGGACGCTGCACCTCAACAAGAAGATCCAAACATCTCAGGTCAAGCACCTCCTGATGTAATCAACATTCCCCGCACAAGGTAGGGCATTCTGAAGACCTATACACCTGAAAGACTTTGTGTGAATGTAAAAATAATAATAATTAATGGACAGTCAGAGACAGTAAACAAACATTCAGTTCAATATTGATGTTACTCATTGATGTTACACAGGAAACCAGTTGTTACTTACCTTATTCATGTGCTGGTTGACAACATGCCTAGTAAAGTTTGCTTAACTATATCTACAACACAAAACATATTGAAACACTAGAAGCTTCAATATTGATGTAACAATGTTTATATAAGCATTTCTATACATACACTTGTTTTCTGCCATGAACCTTTATACACCCCTAGGAAACCTTTGTAAGAGATCAGGTCTGGTCATAGAGTCCCCCAAAATATGTTTTTGTTGTTTTTTGTAGCTCAGTTTAAAAAAATAAATAATAATATACAGAATAATCGAAACATACAATATACTTGCAGTGAAGCCGCTCAATAACTACATCATACCAGTCATCCAACAGATTCCCATTCAGAGCGACACACAGAAGCATCCACGGTCAATGCCCTGCTCAAGGTCATGTTGACCGATCTACCACCAGGCCAAAAAACGTGAACCTGAACCCTCCAAGATCCCCCCACAGTTCCCCAATAGCTGTCCCTCAACCATTCGAGACCCCTCCCACAGTTCCCCCCCCCAGGAAGGTAAAAAATCTAATGAATTCCATTCCCCCCCCCAATGCACCAACAACCAAGAGAATGAATTGAAGAGAAAATAGGAAAAGACAGAAGAAAACAGCAAACAACAATGCAAAATATATATATATAGACATTTAAAACAAAGGACATCAAGGACAACTAAAATCATAACAGCAATGCTAACTGTATATATTTGTGTGCATGTCTGGCACTATTACATGTATGTGTGTGTTCTTGTATGTGTTTATTTGAATGAGTGTGTATATGCATGTGTACAAACACCTGCATGGCATCAGCCTCAGCCAAACTGGCATTAGCTGTAAAAACATTGCCACCCAGTGTCATTCAAATGTACTTTTTATTATGTTTTATTTTCACTTAAAAATATATATATATTTTTACTTTTATCTTTGACCATCATTCTATCTCTCACTCAGCAACTCCTCTCCTGTAACGGCAGTCGTAATCCTCCTCCTCGGACGAGGAGAGGCGAGACGGATCGGACCAATACGCAGAGTGGCTAGTTTCCATAGTGATTTAATAATTACCAAAAACAATATGAGATACAAAATAACTACCGTGACAGTCCTGTGTGGCGGAACACTGACACAAGAACAAACACCCACAAAACACAAGTGAAACCCAGGCTGCCTAAGTATGATTCTCAATCAGGGACAACGATTGACAGCTGCCTCTGATTGAGAATCATACCCGGCCGAACACAAACATCCCAACATAGAAAATCACACATAGACAAACCCACCCAACTCACGCCCTGACCAACTAAATAAATACAAGACAAAATTAGTTTTAACAGCGTGCTTAGTTCAAATTGAAAGACTAATTTATTCAACATAAATAGCGAGGCGATTTCGATGTAATACGTTGTCTGTTGCCTAAATGGTCTGCTGAAATAACATAATGAGAATGGAGTCGTATTTCAATAACTGAATCAAAGAAGACACAGTTACCTAAATCTAATGAATTCTAATAATAGCAGATAGGTAATTGCGATAGAGCTGTGCCCACCGAAATGTGTTTTTTTATTCTTATGTATTGACTGATAAATTTGGCGCATTACATGTTATTTTTAAATAAATGTGACGCCAAAAGAGAAGAGAAAGTTGTCAAATGAGTTTTTAATTGTACGATAGAGTTAAACGCAGAACATTGTTTGAGTATGGATTATATATTTTTCCTACTGGTAAGAACAGGAGAGTTAGTTGTGCTCGGTGAGCTATATCGGGCTGTAGGGGATTCAGGTCTGAATAGTTGAATTGGAAATGTTTTGTGATAGTTTCTGATTATTGTTGCTTGGTTTTATAGTTTAGGGAACACCAGTGAATTTGAGCAGGAAATTAATGTATTCTAACATTATAATCTGTTTCCATTACGTGGAACAATGTCCGGTCATTAAAGTGGATTGCAGTTTGAGTTTATTTGTACAGGGACAGTGCACATCAATCACAGTTGTGTGTGTCTAATGGCAGGGTATTCCAGACATGGGAATCTCTCACAGAGAAAGCAGATTGACTAAAGGTGCTTTTCCTTAAGGGAACTATACAGTCACCTCTCATGGCAGACCTTGTGGATCTGCTGCCATATGTTTGGGTTTTCTGCTTAACAAAAGTACTGAGTGGAGGGGGAGTCAGGCCATTTGGGATCTTGAATACAAGACATGCGTCAGTGTATTGTACAAGATTGTTCCAACTCAGGAGCTCATGCTTTCTGAGAATGTAACAGTGATGATTGCTATTGGGCTTCCTATCAAGCACTTTGAGAGCCTGTTTGCAGACAGACTGAATGAGCTTTAATGTTGAACAGCAAGTTTGGGCCCAACTAGTCAAATAACCATTAGAGAATGGGGATTATCAGGACCAGTAAATGGCCCTGCTGGCCATGATTGTGGAGATGTATCCAACTAAGACCGACTGGACTGCCATCAGAGAATGCACTATGAAGAAAGATGAGGGCCTGGAGGCTTTCAGAAAGAGACTTGAGACCTGTTTCAGGCTACACAGTGGTATCAGACCAAATAAATATGCATATGGGGATCTGCTGAAAGACGCCCTGGTGAGGGGTCTGACACCGGGCCTGGAGAAAGCTGTGAGGACTACCTGCATCAGTTGGGGGACTGAGCCATTAGCAATAGTAGTACAGCACTGCAAGCATGCTGAGAGACAATAAAGTACTCAGAAGGAAGTAAAGATTAAGGAAGAAAAAGTGAAGACACAGAAACTACAGGCTGCCCAGATGACGTTTTACCAGGGAGCAGCCCCAGCAGGGACAGGACAAGGGGGTGGCGTGCGCAAGTGCTACAACTGGGAAGCCGGGTCATTTTACTGCTGACTGCTCCGAGCCAACGAATCCACAGAAGAACAAAGGCAGGGGCGGACCGAGAAGAGGGGCCCAAAGGGGGGGGGGGGGGGGGGGGGGGGGGAGAAGAGGAGGAAAAGGAGCACCTGCATGGAGCACCTACACCCACATTCCAACAACAGCCGTGGCAGCCACCTCCCAACTGATGGCAGGTCGGGCCACCTCACGGGGTCCAGCAACAGTGGGGCCCACAAGGAGTCTCTTCAGGCAGAGGTCAACCTGGAGCCTGGCAGACGGGGCCGCCGGCACAGACGACGCTGTATAATCCAGGACATGGACAGGAGGAGGAGTATTGACATGATGAGGAGACAGGGACAGTTGTGCTAAAATCCTCAGAGCAACAAAAGCATTTGTTTTTAAAGTGTCACACCCTTCTGAGAGTAGAGCCAACTGTGGAAGCTTGCGGCAATGGTGAGTCACTAATATTTCTTGTTGATACTGGGGCTGCTATGTCTGTCATTAATTGCAAGGCTATGACAAAGCCTCCCATGTCTAATGAAATAGTCAAAACTGTAGGGGCTTCAGGCCTCCCACTCAGAGAGCAGGTAACTATGCCTCTGCCTGTCTCCTTTTGTGAGGAGAAGTGTCAACATCAATTTCGCTACTCTGACCACTGTTCTGTCAATCTGATGGGCAGGGACCTCCTGTGTAAACTGGGCATCAACACAATATGTGGCCGAACCGGTTGAACCATTATTCGTGTGGAAGAGGAGAAAGAGGGGGAGCAATTGATGTTAAAACTTCTCTGTGCTACGGATACCGGATACGGGTTTAAATTCGACAACATACGGTGATCGCCACAAATAGTCATATTAAACATTCCTGAAAATACAAGTGTCTCACATGCTTCAAAATCCTAGAATCTTGCTAATCGAACTGCGTTGTCAGATTTAAAAAAGGATTTACTGCGAAAGAATACGATGCGATTATCTGAGCACAGAGCCCCATACCAAAATACTTTTTCAACCAGCACAGGCGTAACAAAATTACAGATTGCAATGAAATAAATAGTTTACCTTTGAAGATCTTGCTCTGTTTGCAATCCCAAGGCTCATTGTTACACAATGAATGGTCTTTTGTTCGGTTAAATCCATTTTTATAGCCTAACACGAAACATTTTGTGAACGCTTATCTCGTTGAATTTCGTGTCATTCAATTTTCTACGAAACATTCGACGTAAATACACAGACTAAACCTGACTTTATCCAGTCATGTTTGGTTTCCTTGCAATCAACTGTTTGTTTGTAACACAACCAAACTTGATGGGTCATTTCGCGGGGCGTATTGACCCAAAGAAACCGATTGGAAGACAACAAGTAACGACCTCATTGTGCACCAATTATATGACCGCTGTTTCATTGATTGACTGTATTTTAACCCGAAGACCACTGATCATCATGAAATCTATCTGGGTAGATAGCCAATGAGCAGAGGTAAACGGCAATATGTAATGTTTGTGTTTTGGAAGACCAACCCATGTAGTAAACTCCGGCGTAAAGACCGTCATTCGCCATTGAAGATTCATACTGTAAGGAGCCAAACACGCATCTTCAGATGTTTATATATCGAACATCATGGCGAATAAGTCAGGGAAAGCTAAATCTAAGACTACATATACGAATGTAGACAAAATTATAGAGGAAATTGATCGTGAAAGTGAAACATATGCTTTTGGAAGACGACTCAGTTAGCGACCATGACTCAAATGGAAGCATATTTTTGGAAAGGAGAGGACATTGTTTTGGACTGGTAAGTTCTTCTCATGCTAATGCCGTTGTTTGAAATTAATAATATAAAATATTATTTGTGATTGTTTTTACATTTTATTTGCAATATATAAAAATGTAATGAAATGTGTAAAGTACACATTGGCTATACTTCCTCCAGCGGCATGCTTCCTCAGTCTACATATTATGGATTAGAGGGAGCATGGTCGAGATGCGTGTGTCTGCCGCTCCACCCCACCCCCACATGAAATAGCCTATTTGAGGCAGGCCCACAACAATGGCCAAAGTGAAATGGAACAGCACTTTATGTTCCCTGTACTCTATATATCTGTTTATTATACCTGTTGATACAGGGCTCATATGTGAAACTATTCTAACTGAACATTTTCTTTCACAGTGACACTGACTCCGAATGGGAGCCCCCAGTGCCAACGTGTCCATCCCCCTTTGAAGCTGGTTCATCCAGCTGGACCCCTGCTGTCTCTGGCTCCACACCTCCCGGGCCATCTAGAGGTAAACTGTTCATATTTACTCTTGAGGTGCTGTCCTGTTGCACCCTCTACAACCACTGTGATTATTAGTGTCTGACCCTGCTGGTCATCTATGAACGTTTGAAAATCTATTCTGTTATAATCTCCACCCGGCACCTGCTCCGAAAACATTCTTATCTGCTCTCTGAGCTCAAAAACCCGGGACAAGACTTTTCCTCGTGACAGCCACCTTGCTTCACTGTGAAACAGCACAGCTTGATGTTCAGCTCCCATCCCCTCACAGATAGCAGAGAAGACTCTTGTTTTTAGTGTCTGGTCTTTATAAAATTGACTACACCTACAATGTCAGTCATAACCTGACTTAATTCAGAGGAAAGGTGCCTTGATGCCAGTGCTTCCCTGTGTATAACACAGTGTGTCCACTCAGCATTAGGGTCAAATGTTTTTTTCCCCCCCTCCATTTTCAGGGGGTGTGTGTTAGAATACCATTTTGGTATTTTGTATATAGTTATTTGTTTCAAAATGTATACCTTCAACAATTTGGCCACTTGGGTACATTTGGGCTACTTGTGTGGGACACCTGGGTGACTTAATGATAAATGTCATGTAGCACACTCATTTTGGAAGTTATCATTCTGAAACTTTGCACAAGTACTGGTGCCCTCTTATGTTTTTCACTGAAATTGTCCCCATATTCATATCCGAATGTTTGTTTTATCTTGTTCATTTTAAAGATGATGATACAACAATTAAAAATTAAAAACGTATGTTTTTTTCTTTGTATTATCTAAACCAGATCTATTGTATTATATTCTCCTACATTCAATTCACATTTACACAAACGTCAGAGTGTTTTCTTTCAAATGGTACCAAGAATATGCATATCCTTGCTTCTGGGCCTGAGCTAGAGGCAGTTAGATTTGGGTATGTCTTCAGGCGGAAATTGAAAGAAGGGGGGGGTAGCTGTAAGAGGATTTTAATGTCTGAGTTTTGTGACTGGTATTATGCATGGGATGTTGATGATGAGGTGCCCAATATTGCTCGTGTTTTCTCAAACGCCAAAACCCATTGGGGCCACGAGGGCAGTTTCATGTCTGAAGCAGGCTTACATTGCACCTACCATTTTTCACCATTGACAAGAGATCTCCATTATGAGAAACAATGGCGGGGTGCTACATTACAAGATGACTCGGTGCAGTGAGAGGGTTTATACTGTAGCAGTTTTTTCTGTGCTTTAGGCGTTAATGCAGTCCTTCTCAAATAGTGGGGTGCGCCCCCCTGGGGGGGCTCGGAGCAATGCCGGGGGGGGCGCGTGTGACCACGGGGAACATGCTTTCTTTTGCTGCAGGGAGTAGGTATTTTTTACACTGAACAAGAGCACATAGCACAGAGCAGGAGATATGAAGTGCAGATAACAAACCGTTAAGAGATACCATAGAAAAATATTTAACAGGGATGAAAAGAAAGGCGGAGAGAGACGGAGATAATGAGACAAACGTAAGTCTCCCGAATGCTAAGACGAGGAAATATAACGAAGCGTATGTAGCGCTTGGCTTCACTGTGACTACGGTGGGAGACTAGGAGAGACCGGTATGTTTACTGTGTCTAAAAATGTTGGCAGTGGACAGCATGAAGCCAAATCAATTAAGGCGTCACTTAAAGACATTACACCCCAATCACGCTGATAAGCCGCTTTAGTTTTTTCAGCGAAAACGTGCCGACTATTGCCAACAATCGTCCCGCTTTGTGAATGCTACTTCAGTAAACCAGCGAGCACTGTTAGCATCATATAAGGTGGCATACCAAATTGCTCAGTGCAAAAAAAAACACTCCATAGCAGAGGAAATGATACTGCCTGCAGCATTAGACATGGTCTCTGTCATGCTGGATGATGCAAGTGCTGCAAAAATAAAAACTATCCCTCTGTCCAATGACACTGTCGCCAGACGTATAAATTACATTGCTAACCATCTTAAAAAACAGCTGGTAGATAAACTCAAAGACAAACGTTTTGCCTTACAGTTCGATGAAGCAACTGACAGCAACAAAGACTGTTTGTTTATCGCTTATGTACGTTTTGACATGACAAACTCCCTGTGTGAGGATCTACTTTTTTGTAAATATGTCAGAGACAGAGCCTTAGCTGAAGAGCTATTCAAAATGCTGGACTGCTTCCTGACTGAGAATGGACTAAAGTGGGAGAACTGCATTGGTGTTTGCAGTGATGGTGCACAGACCATGGCAGGGATGAGAAAAGGACTTTGGGCACTCATCAAGAAGGCCTCACCTAATGCTGAGTGGACACACTGTGTTATACACAGAGAAGCACTGGCATCAAGGCACCTTTCCTCTGAATTAAGTGAGGTTATGACTGACATTGTAGGTGTAGTCAATTTTATAAAGACCAGACACTAAAAACAAGAGTCTTCTCTGCTATCTGTGAGGAGATGGGAGCTGAACATCAAGCTGTGTTGTTTCTCAGTGAAGCAAGGTGGCTGTCACAAGGAAAAGTCTTGTCCCGAGTTTTTGAGCTCAGAGAGCAGATAAGAATGTTTTCGGAGCAGGCGCACAAGTATGACCTTGCAGAAAAATGTAGTGATGAGAACTTCCTGGCAAAACTGGCCTACCTGAGTGACATATTTGGAAAGCTAAATGAACTAAATCCACAGCTTCAAGGGAAAGAGAAACACCTCCCTCAGGTCACAGACAAGATCAGCTCTTTCACTCGAAAGCTTGCAATGTGGGGCAGGCGACTTGATGAAGGAAATACTGATTCATTTGAATCCCCGCTTTTTTTTCAGCAGCTTTAGCGCAAAATCTGGATGGTTTTATACCCCCTGAGGGCAGCACTCTGAGTCAGTATGTGGATGATTTATTGTTGTGCTCCAGCTCAATGGAAGCTTGTGAAACTGATACTTGGACTCTGTTGATATTTCTCGCTGAGAATAGCCACAAAGTTTCAAAGAAGAAGTTACAGTTGGTTTCACAGACAGTGAAGTACCTAGCTCATGACATCTCTCCCAATGGCAGGCAGCTGGGTACAGAGAGGATACAGGCTATTCTATCCGTCCCACAGCCGGTTACTAAACAACACATGATGTCATTGACTGGTATGGCAGGGTATTGTAGGGAGTGGTTACCTGACTATGCTGAGGGGGTCCAGCCGCTTGCGACCTTATTTATGGCCACAAAATGGCTATGAATGACAAAATGAAGTGGACACCAGAGGGACTGACTGCTCTGACCAGACTGAACAACTCATGACTACTTCTCCCTGTTTGGGACTCCCTGACTATTCTAAACCTTTTAACCTCTTTGTTTGTTTAAAAAATGGTTTTATGTCATCTGTTTTAACACAGGATCATGGAGGAAAGCAGGGCCCGGTTGGGTATTATTCCAAACAGCTGGACAGTGTGGCCAGAGGTCTGGTTTGTTGTTTGAGGGCTGTGGCTGCTGCTACTGCAGCTGTGCTGGCTTGTGCAGACATTGTTGCCATGTGTGAACCCACTGTACACGTTCCTCATGCTGTTCATGCTCTTATTTTACAGGCAAAGACGTCCCATCTAACACCAGCTCGACTGCTCCATTATCAGAATGTTCTTCTGACAAGGTGTCATGTGACCCTGAAGAGGTGCACTGTGTTAAGTCTTGCTACTTTGTTGCCTACCGAGGACAATGTAGAGCCGCACGACTGTGCTGCCCTGGTGGAGCTTGTATCTAAACCAAGGTCGGATTTAACTGATGTTCCTTTGCAGAATGCACATTTGGATCTGTTTGTAGATGGCTTTACTCGGCGTTCTGAGAAAGGTGAACCATTGGTTGAGTATGCTGTTACTATTGCCTCAACCACACTGGAAAGTGCTAAATTACCCTCCCACCTTTCTGTTCAAGCAGCAGAACTCTTTGCACTCACTATTTTTTTTATTTAAACTTTATTTAACCAAGTAGGCTAGTTGAGAACAAGTTCTCATTTACAACTGCGACCTGGCCAAGATAAAGCAAAGCTGTGCGACATAAACAACACAGAGTTACACATGGATTAAACAAGCGTGCAGTCAATAACACAATAGAAAAAAAAGACTATATACAGTGAGTGCAAATGGCGTGAGGAGGTAAGGCAATAAATAGGCCATTGTAGCAAAGTCATTTCAATTTAGCAGATTAACACTGGAGTGATAGATGAGCAGATGATGATGTGCAAGTAGTGATACTGGTGTGCAAAAGAGCAGAAAAGTAAATATAAACAATATGGGGATGAGGAAGGTGGATTGGGTGGGCTATTTACAGATGGACTATGTACAGCTGCAGCGATCGGTAAGCTCCTCAGATAGCTGATGTTTAAAGGTAGTGAGGGAAATGCGTGAGGGAAGTCTCCAGCTTCAGCGATTTTTGCAATTCGTTCCAGTCACTGGCAGCAGAGAACTGGAAGGAAAGGCGGTCAAAAGAGGTGCTGGCTTTGAGGATGACCAGTGAGATATACTTGCTGGAGCGTGCTACAGGTGGGTGTTGTTATTGTGACTAGTGAGCTGAGGTACGGCGGAGCTTTACCTAGCATAGATTTATAGATGATCAGGAGCCAGTGGGTCTGGCGACGAATATGTAGCGAGGGCAAGCCGACTAGAGCATACAGGTCGCAGTGGTGGGTGGTATGAGGGGCTTTGGTAACAAAACGGATGGCACTGTGATAGACTGCATCCAGTTTGCTGAGTATTGGAAGCTATTTTGTGGATGACATCGGCGAAGTCGAGGATCAATAGGATAGTCAGTTTTACTGTGGTAAGTTTGGCGGCGTGAGTGAAGGAGGCTTTGTTGCGAAATAGAAAGACGATTCTAGATTTGATTTTGGATTGGAGATGTTTGATATGAGTCTGGAAGGAGAGTTTACAGTCTAGCCAGACACTGGTATTTGTAGTTGTCCACATATTCTAGGTCAGAACCATCCAGAGTAGTGATGGTAGTCGGGCGGGCTGGTGCGGCCAGCGATCGGTTGAAAAGCATGCATTTGGTTTTACTAGCGTTTAAGAGCAGTTGGAGGCCACGGAAGGAGTGTTGTATGGCATTGAAGCTCATTTGGAGGTTTGTTAACACAGTGTCCAAAGAAGGGCCAGATGTATACAGAATGGTGTCGTCTGCGTAGAGGTGGATCAGGGAATCACCCGCAACAAGAGCGACATCGTTGATATATATACAGAGAAAAGAGTCGGCCAGAGAATTGAACCCTGTGGTACCCCCATAGAGACTGTCAGAGGTCCGGACAACAGGCCCTCCGATTTGACACACTGAACTCTGTCTGCGAAGTAGTTGGTGAACAAGGCGATGCAGTCATTTGAGAAACCAAGGCTATTGAGTCTGCCGTTAAGAATACAGTGATTGACAGATTCAAAAGCCTTGGCCAGGTCGATTAATCAAATCAAATCAAGTTTATTTTATATAGCCCTTCGTACATCAGCTAATATCTCGAAGTGCTGTACAGAAACCCAGCCTAAAACCCCAAACAGCAAGCAATGCAGGTGTAGAAGCATGGTGGCTAGGAAAAACTCCCTAGAAAGGCCAAAACCTAGGAAGAAACCTAGAGAGGAACCAGGCTATGAGGGGTGGCCAGTCCTCTTCTGGCTGTGCCGGGTGGAGATTATAACAGAACATGGCCAAGATGTTCAAAATGTTCATAAGTGACAAGCATGGTCAAATAATAATCAGGAATAAATGTCAGTTGGCTTTTCATAGCCGATCATTAAGAGTTGAAAACAGCAGGTCTGGGACAGGTAGGGGTTCCATAACCGCAGGCAGAACAGTTGAAACTGGAATAGCAGCAAGGCCAGGTGGACTGGGGACAGCAAGGAGTCATCATGCCCGGTAGTCCTGACGTATGGTCCTAGGGCTCAGGTCCTCCGAGAGAGAGAAAGAAAGAGAGAAAGAGAGAGAGAAAGAGAGACGGCTGCACAGTACTGTCTTTTATCGATGGCGGTTATGATATCGTTTAGTACCTTGAGCATGGCTGAGGTGCACCCATGACCAGCTCGGAAACCGGATTGCACAGCGGAGAAGGTACGGTGGGATTCGAAATGGTCAGTGATCTGTTTGTTAACTTGGCTTTCGAAGATTTTAGAAAGTCAGGGCAGGATGGTTATAGGTCTATAACAGTTTGCGTCTAGAGTGCCACCCCCTTTGAACAGGGGGATGACCGCGGCAGCTTTCCAATCTTTAGGGATCTCGGACGATACGAAAGAAAGGTTGAACAGACTGCTAATAGAGGTTGCAACAATGGCGGCGGATCATTTTAGAAAGAGAGGGTCCAGATTGTCTAGCCCAGCTGATTTGTACAGGTCCAGGTTTTGCAGCTCTTTCAGAACATCAGCTATCTGGATTTGGGTGAAGGACAAGCTGGGGGGGCGGGGGGGGGGGGGGGGGGGGGGGGGGCTCGGGGGCTCAGGCAAGTAGCTGCGGGGGGGGGGGGGGGCTCGGGCAAGTAGCTGCGGGGGTTGCGGAGCTGTTGGCCGGGGTTGGGGTAGCCAGGAGGAAAGCATGGCCAGCCGTAGAGAAATGCTTATTGAAATTTTTGATTATCATGGATTTATCGGTGGTGACCGTGTTACCTAACCTCAGTGCAGTGGGCAGCTGGGAGGAGGTGCTTTTGTTCTCCATGGACTTTAGTGTCCCAAAACTTTTTGGAGTTAGAGCTACAGGATGCAAATTTCTGTTTGAAAAAGCTAGCCTTTGCTTACCTGACTGACTGCATGTATTGATTCCTGACTTCCCTGAACAGTTGCATATCGCGGTGACTATTCAATGCTGTTTTTGTGCTGGTCAAGGGCAGTCAGGTCTGGAGTGAACTAAGGGTTATATCTGTTCTTATTTCTACATTTTTTGAAAGGGGCATGCTTGTTTACTTTTTTATAAAAAAAAAATGTAAACACTATTTTTATTGGAATTTCACAATTTTCACCCATATTAAGAGATACAACAACAGAGACAAAGCAAAAAAACAGCACTCACTTACACATACCTGCGCATATATATATATACATATACATACATACACACACACGCACACCATTTCTCTCCCCTCTTCTCTCACCCCATCCCCATCATTGCGTCTCTCAATACATACATTTTAAACAAACTTACAAACAGAAATTAAACAAAAAAGCTCGGTTTAAACTAAGAAGTTAGGTTCCACACATGGGACATACAGTGTAATTCTGAATACATAGATCACCACCATTCTAAGAGAATCCTTGCAGCATAATAGCTGATACCTCAGGTTCTAGGTAATTTAGATAGGGTTCCCATACTTTGTAGAACTGATCTGTTTTAGAATGCAATATACATGTCAGATATTCCAGAGGCACCCATTCAAATAGTGTCTTATGCCAATCTTTAATAGAAGGAACCTTATCACTAATCCACCGTAAAAGGATGTTTTTCCTTGCTGCAAAAGGTAAGGATGTTGTAAAGCCTCCTCTTACTCACAGAAGTAACATGCCTACTAGGGAGACCCAACAGTAAAGAAACTGGGTCCAATTCTAGATCAACCCCTAGGATCTTTTCAATTTCTTGCAGAACACCAGACCAGTATCTTTGTATTTTGGTACATGACCATAAACAATGTGTTAGGGTGCCTGTATCAGTTTTGCATTCAAGACACTGAGGAGAAGAGGAAGAGGGGTTAAAAGCATGTCTGCGATTTGGGGATATATGCAATCTGTGTATTCTTCTTAATTGGATTGCTCTAGTAGGATTACATATAGATATTGTTTTTGCATATCTCCAAATGTCCTCCCACATCTCTTTGTCAATAGTAACAGACAATTCTTTCTCCCACACTTGTTTCACCCTCTGTGTGTCGACAGCAGAAAAGGACCTTAAAGCATCATAAAACAGACTTAGACATTTTCCTTTGTGGAAAAAAAGCATTCTTTCAATGACAGACATATCAGGGTTACCAATTAAGGTGGTGCTCTTCACAATATGTCTTACTTGTAGGAAGCGGAAACGGTCCTGCTTTGGGAGTCGATATTTCTCCACCATCTGCTCAAATGACAATAAAATCTTATCAGCAAATAAGTCATTTAGTTTGCGCATGCCCTTATTAAGCCAAAAGTTAAAGCTAGCATCCAGCAATCCTGGACCGAAATCTGGGTTGTTAAGAACTGAGATAAGAGCAGAGGTTAGTTTGGACCTTCCCAGGAAGCGCTGAACTGACCTCCATACTTTGAGAGTGTTAAGTGTAATAGGATTATTGCAGTGATCTTGAAACTTGAAACTTCTGAAAAATTAAAGATCCTGTAAGGGGTATTTTGAAAGAGAAGTCTCAATGTCTAACCAAATAGAGGAGTCATCGTTTCGTGATCCAATCAGAAATATAACATAGGTGGGCACACCACTGATAGAACCTGATATTGGGCGAACTACAAAAATCTCTGAAACTGGAAACACTTATCTCCCTCACTAGCTTTAAGCACCAGCTGTCAGAGCAGCTCATAGATTACTGCACCTGTACATAGCCCATCTATAATTTAGCCCAAACAACTACCTCTTTACCTACTGTATTTATTTATTTTGCTCCTTTGCACCCCATTATTTCTATCTCTACTTTGCACCTTCTTCCACTGCAAACCAACTGTAACGGCAGTCCTCCTCCTCTTCATCTGAAGAGGAGGAGTATTGAGGGAACCAAGGCGCAGCGTAGTGAAATGACAATTTTATTAACGAAAACACAAACTTGACTAAACTAACAAAACAACAAAACGGTGTAGACAGACCTAGACGACGAACTTACATAAAACAAGAAGAATGCACGAATAGGAAACATAGGCTACACAAACCGAACAAACCGTAAACAGTCCAGCGTGGTGTACAGACACTGAAGACAATCACCCACAACGAACACTGTGACAACGCCTACCTAAATATGACTCTTAATTAGAGGAACGCCAAACACCTGCCTCTAATTAAGAGCCATACCAGGCAACCCAAAAACCAACACAGAAACAGAAAACATAGAATGCCCGCCCAACCTCACGTCCTGACCAACTAACACACATAACAAACTAACAGAAATAGGTCAGGAACGTGACACCAACCATTCCAGTGTTATTTTTTTTACTTGCTATATTGTATTTACTTCGCCACCATGGCCTTTTTATATATTTATTTATTTATATATATATTTTGTTTGCCTTCACCTCCCTTATCTCACCTCACTTGCTCATATTGTATATAGACTTATTTTCACTGTATTATTGACTGTATGTTTGTTTTACTCCATGTGTAACTATGTGTTGTTGTATGTGTCGAACTGCTTTGTTTTATCTTGGCCAGGTCGCAATTGTAAATGAGAACGTGTTCTCAATTTGCCTACCTGGTTAAATAAAGGTGAAATAAATAAATAAAGATCCAAGCCCCCCATAGAACTTGGCAGCTGCAATATTGCCATCTTAAGTCTTGGCTTGCGTTTACTCCATATGAAGGAACTTAGCCATCCGTTTACATCCTTTATTACCTTATTGCAGAGTAATACTGGGATCATTTGGATTGGGTAAAGTAGTCTAGGTAAAATGTTCATTTTCAAGAGGGATATTCTACCCAACCAAGAAATCGGGAGAGAGTTCCAGCGCTCCAGATCTTGTCTTATTGTATCAAACAAGGGAACAAAATTGGCTTTGTACATTTGCTGGAATTTAGGAGTTACAAATATACCCAGATACGTAAAACCTGAGGGAGACCATTTAAAAGGGAAGGGGGGAGAAGTATTAGGTACAGAGTGAAGGTTACCAAGTGGCATAGCCTCTGATTTAGTTAAGTTAATCTTGTAGCCTGAGAATTCACTGAATATTTCAATAATATTAATAAGAGATGTAGTTGAAGTCTCGGGGACTAGACATGAATATCAGGACATCATCAGCATACAAGCTTATTTTATGGTGAACATCACCAATGAGCAGCCCCTGTGTAGCAGGCGTTACCCTGATGGCCTCGGCCAGTGGTTCCATAACGAGTGCAAATACGAGAAGGGACAAAAGACAGCCCTGTCTGGTACCTCTGTATATAGAGAAGCTATTTGACCTTAGCCCATTAGTAAGGACAGCAGCCTGAGGATCATCATATAAAACTTTCACCCATTTTATAAAGTTGTCCCCTAGACCAAATTTATTTAGAGCAAAGAATAGGTAAGACCCCTCCACATGATCAAATGCTTTCTCAGCATCTAGGGAGAGCACAAGACCATCCCTAGCACTTTGTTGGTAGGCTTGAATTACATTAAGAAGCCGCCTGACATTGTTGCATGACTTACGGCCCTTAATGAAGCAAGTTTGGTCTCCTTTCACAATTAGTGGCAGTGAGTCCTCTAATCTTGTGGCTAGAATTTTAGAAAGCAATTTTCTATCCACATTCAGAAGGGAAATTGGTCTGTACGAGGAACAAGACACGAGGACATTTTCGCTTTTTGAGAATAAGTGCTCAGCGTTTGAGGGAGCTGGTCATTTGAAAATGAGTGGTTAAACATATCACGAAATGGCTCAAGGATCAGGCCATGGATGACAGGTAGACCAATGGGGATGATCAATTCCCATTTCCCACAGAACAAGTTGACACTGATGGGCTGTGACAATGATATGGTAAGTTATTGTACTGGTCTAAACAATGTTCTGAATGCTATTTTCCCCAGGGTGAAGTCCAGCCTCTGGTGGGGATCCTGCACAAACTGCAACCAGGTGACTAGGTGGTGGAGAAAGAACTGAGACGAAAGCATTGGAACCAGCAGAGGTGGACTAGTGTATAAAGTATGAATGGTAGCAAAAATCTGTGTTGAAGCGATCTAAGTTGAGTCAGTCTGCAAATTTCAGCATTTGGTTGGTATTTGTAGTTTAAATGTTTCAAGAGCAGTGACTGGATTTGTATTTGAGCGAAATTCAATATGATTAAATCATCCTGTTAAAATGTTCTAAGATATCATAATTAAACAATGTGCGATCTAGGACTATTGTTAACAAAGAAGTGGATGCACTAGTTTTGTGTGTGTGTGTGTGTGTGTGTGTCTGTGTGTGTGTGTCTGTGTGTGTGTGTGTGTGTGTGTGTGTGTGTGTGTGTGTGTGTGTGTGTGTGTGTGTGTGTGTGTGTGTGTGTGTGTGTGTGTGTGTTTTCACTCCAGGTCAATGGGTGGCAGTAACATTCACTAGGTTAACTCAACTACAGTAACTGAAGAAGCCGCATTAATAAACACATTCTCAATCAAGGAAGTCACAATAGGAGCTGTTAATCTTGCGTTTATGGTCATGTCGCAGCAGTGTGTAGGAAGGAGGTGAGCAGTAGATTTGTGCCAGCACAGAGGGATAGGCCAACGAGTGATTTATGCTTCAGTAAGGTTGGCTTCTTAGCATTCATATCGATGGTTATCAACTGTACCGCAGAAATGAAACGTAAATCACAGAAAGCGATGTATTTGGCAATACGAAATTTCACTTCAGAAGAGTTACAGGGTGTGTTGAGGGGCGGTGTCCCGTCCTCCCAGGCCGTTGGCATGGTGCACGAGCAGATAGGGTCAAAGTAGTGGAATGGGGCAGTGTGTTTTTAATGAGTGTAGGTGGTGGTGTCTAGGGCTATATTTCACTTTCTTAGAGGAAGAGGACTAATGAAGGTAATATTTTTAAAATATATTAACGCACCGGGCAACGATTATCAAGATTTTACTGAGTTACAGTTCATATAAGGAAATCAGTCAATTGAAATAAATAAATTAGGCCCTAATCTATGGATTTCACATGACTGGGGATTCAGATATGGTCACGCCCTGACCGTAGAGAGCTTTTTATGTCTCTATTTTGGTTTGGTCAGGGTGTGATTTGGGTGGGCATTCTATGTTATTTTTTCTATGTTTTGTATTTCTTTGTTTTGGCCGGTATGGTTCTCAATCAGGGACAGCTGTCTATTGTTGTCTCTGATTGGGAACCATACTTAGGTAGCTTTTTCCCACATGGTTTTTGTGGGTAGTTAATTTCTGTTCAGTGTTTTCACCTTACAGGACCGTTTCGGTTATTTTCTTGTTTATTTTTGTTATAGTGTTCAGTTTGAATAAAACAAGCATGAACACTTACCACGCTGCGCTTTGGTCCGATGATTCCTCTTCTTCAGACGA